>NC_137016.1:5565405-5635405 GCF_032717465.1 Coenobita brevimanus | reverse complement strand
CTTCACCTGTTCTCTTGCTGATCTGTGTTGTCCTAGAATTACTCAGCCTTAGTGCTCTTGGCAGCAGTCGAGCTCAGCCCCAATATATACAGGAACAATGTAATCGAATGTAATTATATATATAAAACTTTGGTTTTTAAATACTGTTCCTTGCAACTACAGATAAAAAAGGCTTCTTTTATACTCATTTATTTATTACATGGTAAACATGAAACTGCTTTCAGTCATGCTAAGTAAAAAAATAAAAAATCAGTTACCCCAGGTCTGGAGCAAAGATTAAGTCATCAGAGAAGGCTGGCAAAATTGTCTTGTTCGAGTGGAAATACGAAGTCCAAGTGAGAGACAGTTTAAAGGTATCCAATGACTGGAGGGGAGAATGATGAATTTGAAGGGAGGGGGAAGAGGATAAGGGAGAGCAGGTGGGGATGAGGGAGGTGGCCGATGGGGGGCGTCCAGGTATCACGTGTGTCCTTCAGATAAACAGGTGAGGCAGGATAGGCAAATTAATAGGAAATGCAGAGGGGCTCAGTGAATGATTGAGGGGTGGATTTGCGAGGTATGGAGGGAGGTGCAGTTTTGAGGATGGTGTGTACATGTGAGTGATGAGATGAAGGGACAGCTCGGAGGAGACGGGTGGGGAGGGGAGAGGGGGCGGCAGTTGGGAGGTTTGGGGGATTATTATTCATGTTTTGTTTTTATTTATATTTTTGTTGTTTGTGAAGGAAAAAGTATTTAATCACTGCATTTTTTTCACTGGTAGCCATGAGTAAAGATATAAATATTAACAAGAACGGCTGTGAAGTGCTTGATTAACTGCATCGTTGAATATTACAGTATAAAATAATAAGCAGTCCAGTTTAGTTGTGACAGGTGTTGTTGCTGAATGAATGGATATAGAGTTATTCATAAGAAATCCAGTACACAGTGAAGTCTCATGAAAATTTTAGTAATGTATGAGCAATCCTATAAACCCTACTGTATATTCAGTGCAAAATGGTGAAGTAAGTATAATCAAGCAATCATATTCACAGCTGAGGTCTAAGGAAATTTCTGGATACTGCCTCTGGTGTCACGTGCCGTAGTCATATCGATAGGTAGGGTAAGGGGGTAAGGCAGACAGGTAGGCAGGCAGCTCACGTGTAGGCAGGTGTATTCGGTTCACCTGGCCGATTAAGTACGTATCACATCTTTCTGTGTGAATCTCATGGGGGCTGCAGGATACCAAGGGCAGATTGGGGAGCATGATATAGCAAGAGAAACAGACAGACAGAGACAGAGACAGGGACAAAGAGACCGCTGGCTGGGTGCAAACATAGACAGAGATAGATAGATGTCGACAGAATGGCAGATGGGTCTTTCTTAAGCTGAATTTAATCATAATAAGACATAAAGAATATTACCCGATTCTTCATCCTTTTTCTTAGAGTGGAAAACACGTCGAATATTGACTCTTTTTGCCACTGGATATTAATCTTATCCTATATTTAACTCTACAACGATGACATCTTCTATATATATATATATATATATATATATTACTCATACTAATTCCAGTCACATTAATCAGCCTGGATGAGTCTTTTTGATTTAGAGGGATTGGATATTAACTTTATTGACCCCTTTATGAATTGAGGTTTCTCCTAAGCTGAATAAAATTGTCAAAAAGATAGAAAATAAACTATAAAAGAACGTCACCAGATGCATGTGATTAATGTTGTCAGACGATATTGGTATGCTTAGGAGAGCACCCTGTAGTGAAAAGGTTAATGAAGGCTCTATATAACCCTTACAATTCGAAGTATTTCCCCTGAGCGAAGGAAATTCACGTTGTAATAGCAAGAACCAAAATACAAATACGTGATATCAGCGAAGGGGTTAATGGAAAATGAATAAAGTGTTCCTGGACTCACCAGTACTTTCCCCAGAACGTAAAGTAAGACTGATATTAATGTGATGTGTTTTGAGCTGGAAGGAGATGGGGGCGGTAATGGGGAGGAAGAATTTAATATTGTGTTACTCTTAGAAATTGTTTCAGGTATCCTAGGTGTGTATCCGGGAGAGTACAGGCGTGGATGGTTGAGAGAGAGAGAGAGAGAGAGAGAGAGAGAGAGAGAGAGAGAGAGAGAGAGAGAGAGAGAGAGAGAGAGAGAGCAGTCAGTCCACCAGGAAGTTTTGTCTTCTGACACTTAATGCTTTATCGTGTCATTCCCTCCTTCCCTCCCTCTCTCTCTCTCTCTCTCTCTCTCTCTCTCTCTCACACACACACACACACACACACACACACACACACACACACACACACAAGCATAAAGTTGTTTTTTGTGTGTAAGGCTATTTTGACGTGGGGTAGCTGCACGTGTCGTTCATTATGTTTGTTGGCTTATTTACATGTGCAAAAGAAGCAGAGAGTGACTAATGTTATTTTTACCTGAGTTATTCACGTCTTGCTCGTCTCCTAGTTCTGGGATTTCCACCTCACTTCATCTCCTAACCCAGACACTTTTGTTGTATTTTCCTAATTAATTTATTTATAATTATTGATATTATCATTATTATTAGTTTATTATTACTATTATTATTATTATTATTATTATTACTATTATTATTAGTTTATTATTATTATTATTATTATTATTATTATGGTTGTTGTTGTTATTATTTTGGAGTTCTTATTGATATTGTAGATTTTTTTTTTTTTACTTGAAGGGGGGTGGAGGGAGATCTAAAAGGCTGGCATTCCAAGACCGATCGAGATAGAGACTTGCAATTTTCAGGAGTGATGTATCGTGGTTGCAGGTTCTTTTGGCACATTTTCTTTCCTAGCAGGCCATCTATGTTTTTTTTTTTTTTTTTTTTCAATTTTTGCTCTCCTGTGCAGCAAAAACTACAGAATCCATTGCTTTGCGAATGTTCCAGTACACAGTCGTCAGCATGTTCTAGTGCATCTGGGTATTGATAATGAGATCCAACAAATACTTTTGAGATATTGAGGAACATCAAAATTGCCGCCTCATGCCTGAAGGTGCTAAACCGGGAAGTATTTGGCCGATCTTGACCAAACTCGGTGGAAATGTTGTGGATGATGAGTGAACATGATTTGCATAGAATGAATGCCCTTACTCTTAATACTGTGTGTATTTCCATTATTGCACACCATATCTGATGTACAAGTGTGGAAATTTTTTTGTCATTCTTACCTGGAATGTGGCATTATCCTCTGGAATGTGGAGTTTTTTAAAGTTATGTTTCAGCAATTTCAGGATCCTAGTTATTATCATTATTATTATCATTATTCTATTATTATTCTGTCTATCTATCTATTGCCAGACGCTTCAATCCCGTTTGGGGTGGCCACAAACAAATCGCCTCCAAGTCGCCCTGTCCCCAGCCATTTCACTACCCTGCTCCCAACTTACACCCCCCTCTCCCATATACCTCTCCACCCCATCCATCCATCTCATCCTCAGCCTCCCCCTCCCTCTTCCCCCCTCCACCTCACTCACATACACTCTCTTCGTCAGTCTTTCACCCCCCATCCTCTCCACATGGCCAAACCACCTCAGTGTGTTCCTCATAACGCTTCCTATCACATCCACATCAACACCACAACGCTTCTTTATATCCTCATTCGTCAGCCTGTCTCTCCATGTGACTCCACATGCTCCTTCTAAAAAACTCATTTCCACTGCTCTCACTCTTGACTTGTGTCCTTCCAACAACGTCCAAGCTTCACTTCCGTACGTTAGAGTTGGTATCACAATACTGTCATGTAGTAACTTTTTCACTTCCATGCTCACTTCCCTGTTTCTTATCACTGCTTTCAAAGAACCAGCAACCTTTCTTCCCTGCTGTACCCTTTCAAGCACTTCACCCTCCAAACCTCCATCCTTACTCATCACACTACCCAAGTACTTAAATGTACTCACATTTTCCAATTCCTCACCATCCAACCTCGCTGTACATTCACTGACTTCACCTCACTCAAAGACCATCACTTTACTCTTCCTTACATTCACCTTTAGATTCCGTTTCTTACACACTCTCTCAAACTCATCCACCAAGCCTTGCAGCTCCCCTTCGTCTTCACTCAACAACACAGTATCATCTGCAAACAACAGTACAGGGAGTTTCCAAACACTATCCTCTCACCAGGGCCACTCCAACATCCACTACCCTACCTTGTACCTCTTTTATTACCCCATCCATGTACAGATTGAACTACCATGGAGACATGACACATCCCTGTTTCAAACCAACTTTCAAAGAGAAAAATTCACTTAGTTCACCATCCACACGCACTGCAGCCTTTGCACCATCGTACATACTCTTCACAGCATTCAACAACTTCCCATCTACTCTATATATTCTTAACACTTTCCACAATCCTTGTCTATCCACCCTGTCATATGCTTTCTCCAAATCCATGAAAGCCGCATACAACTTCTTTCCCTTCTCTAGAAACTTTTCCACTAAAGATCTAAGAATGAATATCTGATCTACACAACCTCTTCCCTTCCTAAAGCCTCCCTGTTCTTCTCCAGCTAATTTCTCTGTTCTTTCTCTAACTCTGTCAATAAGTATCCTACCATACACTTTTCCTATTATACTAAGAATACAAATGCCCCTATGATTACCACACACTTCTTTTCCCCTTTTCCTTTGTACAAGGGAATAATTATACCTGACTTCCAATCCTCCGGGACTCTACCTTCCTCCCAGGCCAATCTGCACATCTTCCACATCCATTCTACTACTGTCTCTCCCCCATGCTTCAGCATTTCACCACACACTCCATCAATTCCTGGGGCTTTCCCCGATTTAACTTTCTTCATTGCTTCCACAACTTCTATCCTACTGATTTCTTCCTGTCTTCTCACCTCCCTCCTTCTCCCAGCCATTCCCCAGCCACTTATACTCGCATTACTTCCATCCTCTACGTTCAACAATTCCTTAAAGTGTTCTCTCCATCTGCCCACTTTTTCTCCCTTCTCCACTAGTAATCTACCATTTTTATCTTTCACTCCCCTGCTAACTTCATTTCCACCCTGTCTTACTTTTTTCACCTCTCTCCAGAACATTTTCTTACAGTCCCTCCACTTTACACTCAAATTCCTTCCAAATTCCTCATCTACTCTCTTCTTACTCTCTCTTACTAATCTTTTCACCTCTCTCTCTCTTTCTACATATAACTCCCTCTTCCGCCTCTCAACTTCTTCCACGCCCCTATTTCTCATCATTTCATTGTATGCTTTCTTCTTTTGTGCCACAGCCTGTTTCACCTCTTCAGTCCACCACGCTGTTCCTTGCACCCCCCTCCGTCTTCTCTTCCTTCCACACACCACATCACATGATGCACATATTTCTTCTGTAAATATGCTACACACACCTTCCACGTCTCCCATCTGCTCCAATTCATATTTGCCGAATCGTTCCTCCTCGTCTCTCTTATACTCTGCCTTTTTCTCATCCTCTTGTAACCTTTCCACTCTCCTTGTAACTACTCCTTCCTCTCGTCTTTCCCTTCTTCTATTCCTGCATCTTACTTGAACTCTAATTCTGGCCACCACCAAGTAGTGGTCAGAAAGTCCACTCCCCCAGCCTCTATACACTCTTGCATCCATTACACATCTTCGCATCCTTTCATCCACACACACATAATCAATCATTGCCTTCCTTTCATTCAGTTCACCACCCACCCTTGTCATCACTCGTCATGTATATTTGTGGATCATTTTATGCCTGAAGAGGGTATTGGCTATCACCAACCCCCTCCCAGCACAAATGTCCACTAACGCACTCCCATTCTCATCTATCTCAGCAGGCACACCCCACTCACCAACTATTCCCTCCACCTTCACATTCCCAACTTTACCATTCATATCACCAATCAAAAACACTCTCTCATTCCTTCCAAACTTTTCCATGCACATTTCTAAATTTGTCCAGAACTCTTCTCTCACTCTTCTAGCACGATCTTGCGTTGGCGCATACACACACACAATCGCCCACATTTGTATTCCAACTTTCAACTTTACCCACACAGTCCTTGACCCAACTGATCCATACTGTCTTATGCTCCTCTTCCATCTTTTACTCACAACTATACATACTCCTTCCTTCGCCCTCTCATTCTTACCTACTCCTGCACATATACCCCATCCATACTCCCATTCTCTCACACTTTCTCTTCTCCATTTTGTTTCAGTTATTCCACATACATCCACTTTTGCACCCTCAAGCGCCTGGACAATCTCTCTCTCTTTCACCTCATCATTCGCTCCCCTTACATTCCACGTTCCAATTACCATGTCCTTTGTCCGATCCTTGGTCGTCATCGTTTGGTCAGTCCTTGTCCGAGGCTTCCTGTTTGTTTTTTTAGTTAGTTGTTTTCCGGGGAGGGGCACTAACCCTCCGCCAACCCTTTTAGTCGCCTTTTACGACAAGCAGGGATACTGGGGGAGTATTCTTGAAAAACCCCCCTACCCCTACTACTGTATTTTTGTTATTATTATTATTATTATTATTATTATTATTAATTTCATTATTATTATCATTATTAGTAACAGTAGTAGTAGTAATAGCAGCAGTAGTAGCAGTAGTTACGAGCGACCTAGCGCAGCAAGAGAAGCGATAGTTGCTCTACGTTCAGCTGAGAAATGAGCGGCCTGACACGACCCGGCCCTGCCTGACAAGACATGGCCCGACGGCGATGGTTTTCAGACGCTAATAACTTTTCTACCAGGTGGTAAAGAGAAGAGATTCAGTGGATAGTAAATACATTCAATAAATTTTGCTTTTAGCTATATATTTACTCCTGAGACCGAAGAAACCCTTTTGAATCCCAGCTCTCTAAGGGAATGTACCGAGGGCTTCAGTTGACATACTCCACTGTGAAATCGAAATTGAAAAGAATTTCTGTTATAACACTGTTTTCTTGCATGAATTCTAACACATAAATATCGGATATTACGCTCATAATTTTACATGAACGCTTTTCCTATGTTTAGAAGGTGAAATCAGCAAAGTTAATCGCCTCATTTCTGGATATCATCATTTGATCAATAGCCAAGCGCTTACCGACGCAGTTCGTTGACACAAGTCGGGAGCAGAGAACTGAACATTCCGCGTGTGATAAATACAACGGCGCCTCGCTATATGTACATCCAGAGAGAAAACGTGAGAAAGTAAATATTTTAGCTCAGTTATTCTTCTACTATTGTTCAGCTACCTCACCAGAAATGTTGAAAGTTTACACCAAGATGAAATTATGATTGGTGTATGTACAAACGCTCGCTCGCTTGTCACTCGCTGACAAAGCTCACTTTACTGGTAGCAGTAGTAGTACCGTAGTAATAGTACAGTAGTAGTAGTAGTACTCGTAGTAGAAGTACTCGTAGTAGCAATACCCGTACTAGTAGTATTTATTTATTTATTTATTCATTTATTTACTTATTATTTATTTACTTATTCATCCATTCATCTACTAATTTATTTTCCTCCAGAATATGTTTTTCTGCTGCAAGAAAAACCCAGGATATGAATGGGTTAAAATGGAACTGAGACTGTGGTGATGGTGGTGATGATGGTGATGATGATGAAAGTGGTGACGGTGATGGAAAGCCCTCCGAACCAAGAACAAGACCGGGGATTTTACAAGTAGTAGGAAGGATGTATGTGTTTCTTTGCGTAATTAATTAAGTGTGATTATTCTGCTCATTTGAATTTCAAGTTTGCTTAAGCTGCGCACTAAAAATTATGCTGTGTACCCGTTTCATTTGCCCAAATACGAAATTAACTTACTGTCTGACTGAAAATGACCTAAACATCGGTACCGGCAAGGATCAGTAAAATGTGATGTGTTTAAAGCTTACATTGTTGAAAGTTATAAGTTGTTGGTTACTTTAATTAAAACAAAAAAACGAAATGTAAAATAAATGTGGTATATGCTGTACTTTTATAACGTTTTCTTGAGGGCCTATGTGTAAAAACGAAGTATAAAGGATAGCAAAGAGCAACAGACCTTTTGATCTTTAAGAGTCCATTGTTTTAGAGCACACTGTGGGTATTATACTAAGACGATGCAGTCAAAAAAGAAGAAAGAAAAAAGAAAAGAAACAGAACACAAAACCTCACACAAGCTTCATAGTAAACGAGGAACAGAAAGTATACTCTTCGCTGTCTTTACCTCTAAGGGAAAGGAACATCATGAAGTACACAGCGATGTCTTCCTGTAATTGTTTTATCTCGTTTTTGGATTGAAGAAAATGTTCGAGTAAGTTATAGAATTTATCAAGAAAGTGGGTGGATGGGTGGAGCTCTTAACGTCTTCAATAAAATGACTTGCTTTTGACTCTAAGGTACTTACTATGAGCATTTTACCTAATTTTGTGGCGACTTCAAAGTGTCTATTCCAAGCTGATTTTACAATATATAGTAGTGTGAATATAGCAAGTATGAACCAGTAAAAGTACTTCATTTGATTGGAGGTATGAGGGTGGGTGGGAGGTGCTGTTGAGAGAGAGAGAGAGAGAGAGAGAGAGAGAGAGAGAGAGAGAGAGAGAGAGAGAGAGAGAGAGAGAGAGAGAGAGAGAGAGAGAGAGAGAGAGAGAGAGAGAGAGAGAGAGAGAGAGAGAGAGAGAGAGAGAGAGGTGCCGAGAGAAAAGGCGTGGAGTCAAGAAATTAGTACCGAAGTAGAGGCCTAGATGTCAAAAGAAATGTGGCTTTAAAAGGCAAAGGCGTGGCGGAAACATAGAAAGCGTAAGACTGGTTATGTTGTGCCCTCTCAAACATATCATTGAAACCACAGAAATTCACCTTACTCCAACTCCGCCTAGCCACAGATCTACCAAGCTGTCTTAAAGGAGGCTAACGACACTCACAGAAAATCCCTGAATCTACTTTCTCGCCATAAATCTACCCAACACTCCGCATAGACACCATTGTGAGAGGAAGATAAAGTGAATGTAACTGAACGACTATGTATGTATGCAGGAAAGAATGTGCTTTTTTTTTTATCATGCTGTGTTTAAGAGAATTTTTGTACGTACATGTGTGTGTGTGTATGTGTGTGTGTGTGTGTGTGTGTGTGTGTGTGTGTGTGTGTGTGTGTGTGTGTGTGTGTGTGTGTGGACCAATGTGTATGTGCCTCTGTGTACATAGATTCGGCAATGTGTGGGTTTCTGTATGAGTGTGAGTGTGTATATGTTTGCCCAGTGACCTTTTCCAACAAAGCCGGTGTAATAATCCCACATCTGATGCTGCCATACAACACAGATCCACCCGTGTCCATTGTGTACATCTGACCTAGCTTCCAACCGGCTGAATCCGGTGTTTTTTGTTTTGTTTTGTTTTTTAGATTTTATTTAGATTTTGGATAAACTTTTCGAACTGGTGAGGTTAGATTCAGTTTTCATTAACCCTTTTGCTATGACAGGCTTTTCATGGGTTGAGTAAAATCACCTCAGAGAACCAAGAATATAATCTACAAGCACCGAAGTACTAGACAGATGAGGGACCATATGGGTTTTCTCCAAACTTTAGGGCTATATGAGGCTTCGCTAGAAAGGGGAGCAAGAATGAAGCGCCAAATGGGGCTTCACTAGAGTGAGGCTCCCTGCATGTAAGAATCCTTAGGGAGCTAAAGTGAAGTATATTATGAGGCTTCGCACTTGAGAGTGAAAATCACTTGGATGTGTCTGACTGACCAGGCAGTTTCTAGAGATGCTTCCTCAACAAAAACAAATCACCAGATTTTTGTGAAGACCTGCACACTCCCAAAAACATTACCTCAGTTCCATTTTTATCCCTTCAGTAGAGTCACATGTCTTTTTTTATTATCCTTCCAACGTGCGAGTTTATTCAGCTTAGGAAGAAATTCTCGTAGTGAAGAGGATGACCGTGGCAAGACATAAATAATCTTATGATTTTTTTTTAAACATTTCAGGTTCACTAAAGAGTTTGAAAAATAGGCTAGGAAGGTATATAGCTAGATGGGGTTGGGTCCTCGCTTCCGTCACCAAAATACTTTAATTAATGCAGTTCTTTACTTTCCCCTTGGCTGTGTTTAGTACCGGTATTTGTTTTTACCTTTGACCCTTCCAGCGACATCTAAGAGAGTTTTTCTGTTATCATTCTAGCCTTTTCACGATAGTCCCGAAGGAGTAATTTGGTGGGTAGGGGAGAGCCTTCTTTACTATCCTTGTCTTTTCTTGTAGCTGACTCATTCCCTTAATCTGAGGCTGCCCCGTGTGAGCCAATGGACCTTTTGAAGTTTTCCCCTGTTCTTTTGGTCTTATTTTTAATCGTTCACCTTTTTTTTTCTCTCTCTCTCTGTCTGTCTGTCTCTGTCTCTGTCTGTCTGTCTGTCAGTCTCTGTCTGTCTGTCTGTCTGTCTGTCTCTCTCTCTCTGTCTCTCTCTCTCTCTCTGCGCTAGTGACACACACATCAAGTTAAAATAATATAAAAAGCACCTGTGTTTACTGGACACTGTGGAGAGAAACTATATGCTTCATTGTGTGTGTGTGTGTGTGTGTGTGTGTGTGTGTGTATGTTTTTCATGGATAAAAGACAAGAGTTCAGGTAGAGACCAGGTGAGACTTTTCTTCCCTGCTTACTCAATTTTTCTATGCCGTAGTGAAGCATACAAAGGTGTTGGCACAGAAGAGAGAGAGAGAGAGAGAGAGAGAGAGAGAGAGAAAATGTGAGTGAAACGGTTTGATATTTAGGTGGTAAGGCGCATGAAATAGAGAACAGCTGGGATGTGACTTCCATAAACCCTACATTTCTTCCTCTCTTAGTTTTTTTAATAAATGAAACACGTAAAACTGAGGGCAAAGAAACATGTATAATTAAGGATGAAATAAGCTACATATGAGGTCACAGGGAGCAATGACCGAGAGTAAAATCAGGTGGGAAAGGTGTATTTTGCAATTTATTTTCTTTCGTGGAGTAAATCTGAAAAAGCAAGATAGGCTGGCAAGGGAAAGTGGGTGATATTTGTAAACAGAATAGACTAACCCTCTCACAGTCGTGCCTTCTCTGATGTTCTAATTCAGATAACGCCAAAGGATAGAATTTAGTTAAGAGTTAGTCACAGGAGCCTAGGAGTGTTAATATTGTCCCCATTTACCCTTCACTACTGGCGTTTACCCCCAGTATTTTCCCTCACATAACACCAATGATATAATTTAGCAAAGAGTAAGCCACAGGAACCTCGGTGCTTAAATATTTAGGAAAAGGAGACACTTGAGCCAAAACAGAGGACAAATGGGCACCTCTTAAAAGACCACTACTTTTTTATTCATCTTTCTTGCACATAATATATACGTTGACTATCAGTAATATGAGTATAAGAAGAGACGGATGTAGGTAAGAGAAACTGGAGCAGGTTACAAATGAGGTCACAGAAAATAGACTGAGATAGAGACCTGTTGAGATGTGTACCTTAACCCTTCCATATTTTCTCTGGCACAGTGGCACATATAAAGGCAGTTGCACAGAACTGTAAATAATCAAAGGTAAGAGGTAAGAAATGGGGTCAGAGTGGGTAAAGAGCGAGATAGAGGCCAGGTGGGTATGTGTCTTCTTTGGTCACCTCTTTGCCACAGGTACAGACGTCAGTGGGCAAGATAAAGACATGGCATTAACTTCAAGATGCTCTTAATTGACGATCAGGGGTTAATTAATGACTTCCTCTTGTTCTCTCTCTCTCTCTCTCTCTCTCTCTCTCTCTCTCTCTCTCTCTCTCTTTCACTAGCTCCCTCTTTCCTCCCTTTCTCCTTTTTTCCCTCCATCCCTCCCTCTCTTTGCTCAACCATAACACGTCATCACTGGCAACCACTCACCTCATAAAGCCAATTGGGGTTACCCATAATTACTCACACATAACCCATACCCTAAATAATATCATATGTTGGTAGCAAGAACACCATAAAAATATCTCTGGGTATTGATTCGTAAAATAATAATAAAGCATTGGAGTGAATGAACTGATGGAGCTTATTCTAACCCCATTCCTAAGAGAGCTGCATCATCGAGTGAATAACATGGTCTGACGGTAGCAAGAATAAGACTAAATTTAATATAATCTTCATGACAAAAATATCCCACCGGAGTCATGGGGTAATGGACACTATTTCCAATCTTCTCACTACGGTAAAGGCTTCCATAAACCTGACTATAAGAGCTCGGTGGTATCAAGAGTAGCATAGAAACAGATATAGCGGTACTGAATGTCAAAAAGCATATCATAGCAGCCAAGAGATCAATGGAGATTATTTTCAACCCCGTCACAGTGAGAACTCTCCCATAAATTTAAGAATATAGTCCCACCATATTGAGATTTAAAGAAAACGGGGGAAATACGTCATGGCAGTGAAGTGGTCAATGGAGAGTGTAATTTTCTTCGTAATCAAAATAAAGTCATCTGTCAGCAGCAAGAACAGAATGAGAAATGAAGCCAATTTATTCCATATTTTACGGTCAAAGTGGGGTATGGATAATTGAACATACATTGACATTATTATTATTATTATTCTTATTATTATTATTATTATTATTATTATTATTATTATTATTATTATTATTATTATTATTATTACTGGTATCATCATCATCATCATCATCGTCATCATCATCATCGTTATTGCTGTTGTTATTGTTACGATCACCTGTACTTGCAGTCGTAGTACTAAAGAAGTAGTAATCGTAGTTGTGTTTGTTTTCTTTCGCTGTTTTAGTTTGGCTCACATATTATATTTTTACAACATAACCAATTGCCAGACGCCAGACGAAGCGGGGAGTCACCTGGGTAAGGGTGGTACTGTTTCTGACTCACCTGACTTCGATTTTTTTAGTTACCCTTTATTTTTATCCCCTTCAACGCCCTGCCACCTCGCCTCTCATCTTTTTATCACCACACTGACAGTTTTTCTTTTTATTTTGTTTTTGTTTTTTTGCTCCCTCCCTTCATAGCCAGACTCCCTTCCTTATCCCCTCCCCCCGTCCTTATTCCCTTTTCCTTCCCTCCTCCTTTCCTTCCTTATCTCTGTCTTCTTATTCTGTTTTCCCTCCCTCTCTTTTTTTTGTTTTTCTTCCCCACTTTCTTCCTCCCTTCCCTTCCCCTTCTCCCCTTCTTGTCTCGCCTTCCTTCAAGTTTCCTTTCCCTTCCTTCTCCCCCTGTCGCTCCCATGCTGTCTGTCTTTCGTCTCTCCCTTTTCTTCTCTCTTTTCCTTCCTCCTTTTTCCACTTCCCTCCATACCTCTTCATCCCGTGTCCTGATTCTCTCCTGGTACCCCTCCTTTCCCATTTATCTTTCCTTTTCTTTCTCCTTTTCTCTCATTCATTCTCCCTCCCTGTTTCACCCCCTTTTTCTTCATTGTCCTCCTTTTCATCCTTTTCTTTCTTTTCTTCTTCTCCCTTCTTCCTTACTTTGCTCTCTCTCTCTCTCTCTCTCTCTCTCTCTCTCTCTTTCCTTTCACGTTCTCTTCCGTTCTATCTTCTACTTTTTCTCCCTTTCTCTCTCCGTTTGTCCCTCTCCTGTTTATTGCCTCTGTCTGTCTGTCTGTCTCTCTCTCTCTCTCTCATTTCTACATCTCCTTGACTCTCTCTCTCTCTCTCTCTCTCTCTCTCTCTCTCTCTCTCTCTCTCTCTCTCTCTCTCTCTCTCTCATTTCTACATCTCCTTGACTCTCTCTCTCTCATTTCTACATCTCCTTGACTCTCTCTCTCTCATTTCTACATCTCCTTGACTCTCTCTCTCTCATCATCCTTTCACGTCCCTCATTCCCTCAACATTTCTATCACTGTCTCTTCCTCTTCTTTACCATTTTTTCCCCTATTCTCTACTCCCACATCTACTCTTCTTTCTCCTCCCGATTTCAGTTTTTTTTTTCCCCTCTTCCTCTTATCTCATTTTCCTTCTCCAATTCCCAGTCTCCCCTTCTTGCCCATCTCGTTTTTGCTCTCCTTCCCACTCCTTCTTCCCTTCTGTTCACAATTTTACTCCTTTCCCAGCCAGACTCCCTTGCGTAACTCAGTTCTTCTCTCCTTCTCCTCGTCTCTCCTATATTTTTCACCTTCTCCTCGATTCTCCTCCCTCTTTTTATCTCATTCCCCCTACTCCCTCCTCTCTCCTTTTATCTCATTCCTTTTCTCTGTCCTCGGCTCCTTTTCTTTCCTCACGTTCTTTGTTATTTGTATCACTTCGTACTCCGCCATCCCTCCTTCTCTTTTTTTTTACTATTCTATTATTCGTTCTTTCAACATCTTTCATCAACTCTCTTCTCCTCTCTCCCAGCTTTCATCTCACATTCCTCCCTCCTCACCCTCCTTCTCACCTCCCATCATGTCTCCCTTCTTCTCTATCCCTTCTTCCCTCTCTCGCCTCCTTCCCTTTACTACATCAACGTCTTTGATAACTTTTCTCTCAACACGACCTTCCATCCGCGCCTCTCCCTCTCCATTCCTCCTCTCTGCGGCACACCATTTCTCCTCATCACCTCTTTTTTTTTTTTTTTTTTTTTTTTCTTCATGAGCCAGCTGTCCTACATCACTATCTCAAAAGGTAGAGACACGGAGGGGATGGGAGGTTACGAGGAGGATAGGACACACACATCACATTTGGTGGCACAGATGATAGTGGCAGCAGACAGTGGTGTGATGAAGACTAAGAAGGGGATGGGACAGATGCAAGGAAAAGACGACAAATCAAGAAGACACTGTCTTTATAGATCTACGGCAAAACCATTGCAGTCATTTTTTTTTTTTAAGTTTCTTTCTGTGAGAATCATAGAATGTGCGAAGCTTATATTAAAACGCCTCCTTATGACCATAACTGAAAATTGCTAAATAATCAGCTGATGCTTCATTTGATGCAACGGTTGGCGTTAGATCAACTAAAAATATCAGACTAAGCAACTTTGTATTTCACAAGAAAGTCGCTAAAATGCCTCCTTTATAGCTGAAATTCAAAATCGCCCAATAGTCACTTCATGCGTCAGCTGACGCAACAGTTGACATGTTAAATCAACTCAAAATTTCAAACTGAGCAACTTCGTATTTCATAAGAAATCGCTCAGAGATCCCCAACAGCAGATATTCGAACTTTACATGAATGAGAGAAACAAAAATGAAAAGAAAAGATCCCCAGGTATACCACTTATTGACCTGTCAGTTTCGCCGCAAATATCAAAGGATGTTGAGGATATAGATAGCAAACTATGGTATGATGTGCGTATGAGTGTATGATTAAAGGATACTAGCGTTGGTTGTGAGTACCTATCCAACAACGTAGTGGTAGTTACCCATGTCAGAGCGACCATCAACCATGAGGCCAGTACCAAACAGACCTATACTTATCCATACGCTTAGCCTCTCCTTAGCCTCCCTTATATCTTCCCCTTGTTAGGTCTGTCCCCTGTCCCAACCTCACATACTCACCCTTGGACAGTTCCCCCATTTACTCCCACCCCTTGACAGTTCTCCCCCTCTCCCTCGCCCCACCCCTTGTCTTCCTCCACACACTTTGACAGTTCTCCTCCTCCCCACCTTCATTCCCTGGCAGTTCTCCCCCATTCCCGACTCCTTGACAGTTCTCCTTTCAACCCACCCTTTAACAGTTCTTACCCTTCGCTTCACCATCCACCCCTTGATAGTTTTACCCTTCCTTTTACCCTCACCTTTTGACATTTCTCCCCCGCCCTCATGCAGTCCACCCTACCCTTTGACAACTCCCACTCTCCCCTACAGTACCTTCCACCCCCACTCCTTGACAGTTCTTCCCTACATCACATCACCCTTTGAATTTTCCCCTCTTACCTCTTACCCTCCACCCCTTGTCAATCAGCCCCTCCCCTTCCTCCCCACCTTAAGCACTGCATAACTATACCAGAGTAAGTATCAGAGTGAAAAATACAACCGTACAGCATGATTTCCAGTTATCATTCGCTGGTATGGCGAGACCTTTTCTTTATGCAGTTGCTATTTTCAGGTGATTTTTAATATTTGGTGAAAGATTCTTTTTTTTTTTTTTTTTAACCAAAGGGATTAGATAGCTTTCAATAATCTCCCCACCACAACGAAACTCTCTTAAGCTTGCTAAAAATGCCTGATATTAGTGAGAATAGAATTTAAAAAGACGTCACCGTATTAAAGAGGTATTTATGAACAGTTCACCAGTTACGCAGCCATTGGGAATAAAATACAGGAAAGGAAAACTGGTAAGGGTGTGAGTGAACCAAGGAAGCTAGAACTAAAAGGAGGTCTATGCCCTATTTGGCAGAGTGAGGACAGTTTTTGGTCGTGGCCCCCATACTAAATAGCAGTGGCGTCGATTCTTGTCGTCTGCTGCTGTGAGGCGGGAAGGAGTGAGGTGGCAAAAAACTGAAAAATCAGTCACTGCACTCAGTCAGTTTGTTCCTCAAAGATGCTAGAAAGTGCATATTTATGAGTGAAGCTGTATTATCGAAATGGACAAGGAAGACACGGCATTATTCTGTTTTTCAATACGGAGATCCTCATGGGTCAGGTACTGTACAGTTATTTTTTTAAGGTAAGGGCATGATACATGTCCAGGTATACCATGTTTAGAAGCAATCTTTTCAGTATCTGTACATTTTGTATGCATGACGAGCATCAAGGTTTCTAATGCATTCGAGCATGTACTGTAGGTGTACTGCCAAACTGCTTTCTGTATCTGTCATACGCCACCATATATTCTGCAAAGCCTTGGTGTTTGTGACATGTTACGGTTGTACAGCATGAACTGTAAGAAAGTTCCTGTGTCAGAACAGTAGGCCTATTGGAATAAAGCCTTTTACATATGCGTACGAAGCCTTTTACGTATGCGTACGAGTATTTCCTGGTAGCGGGCTTTTTGTATGTCCTGTTGTTTGTCACCTCATATATTGCAACAAAGGATTTTGTTTCTGTCTAGTTTTGTCCTGGTGTGTGTCGTATATTGAAACATATGCCGTAGCAAAGCTTATGGCATCTATTCTGATGTGTGTTTCAATGTGTATTGGAAACTGTTGTGCATTAATGCTATTATTTCAAGAAATTTGCAGAAACATGTAATTCTGTTGTGTTTGTCCAGTTCGCCTCATGTAGACATATATATAAGGCCTTCAGATGCAATACTTATATTGCATGATACTTGCTTGCCACAAGTTTTCTTTTAGTGCTTTAGGCATTGAGTATTGTAATATATGCATCTCTATTAAGTTTGGTTTTGGAATCTTTTATGAATGTAATTGTATTTAAGAAGGAATGTGTGTGTGTGTGTGTGTGTGTGTGTGTGTGTGTGTGTGTGTGTGTGTGTGTGTGTACTATAACTAGTTGTGAAACTAATGTATCATATAGCAAATGAAATGTTATGCCCTTGAAATTTTTTCATATCCTCTAACAGTGATTAAACTTACAGTTCTTAACATAACTATGAATTATTATGGTATAATATAAAATGAAAAGTTTTTATAACTTATGTGCCATCATTACTACCCCCATGCAGCTGGTCCCAACACTCGAGTGAACATATTCATTAGAGGCCACTAAGGATTAATGAAGTGTTAGTGAACGGTAAGGGGTGGGATCAAGAAATAGGGATTGTATTACGAAAATGTTTACGCTTACCCTCAAAACCTGACAGCTTTCTTTAATTTCCCGGTCTATTTTCTTTGTCGATGTGTTCTACTAACGAGATGGCAGCACTGTTGTTTCCTCCAATTTTTACTTACAGTTGGACGTTCCTCATACCTGTAGCTTCCTTGATTGAAGGTCAGTTACTCAGTTTCCCTTGTCTGGTGTGTGGGGGAAAGGAAGCCGATGATGCAGTGGTTGGCACATCCGGTTCTTAATAATTGGAAGAATCCTAGTTTAATTTTCTGGCCGGTCAGACAGGGGGACATAGTATATTATCCCCCATCAAAGTGTATTACCCCCCCTCCTCTGCAATGTAGCTGGGGGCCTGGATATTTATTCAGCTGTTGCGGGTCTTGTTGCAGGGGAAGCATGTGACTCAGCACATACTGATTATGTACCTAATGACTCTCGTGCAGTTACCAGTCATCAATTAGTGCCTTCTTCTCCGTGTCAAGTAAAACATTTTGAAATCTGGATACTGACTGCTAATCGTCTATAACATGCGTGTATTGGGAGGAGTGCATCTTTGGTGTACTGTGCATGCTCTTCAAGTTTTCTGTTGTGGATTGCAGTTTCACAAACGCTGGATATTTCACAACACCTATTCCTCATTGGCATGTATTGCACCTTTATATCCTCTCGTATAACACTGATGCAGAATATGCCGGCATTACAGAGAAACAAAACAAGAGAATAGTGAAGTGTAATAAGCGAAAGGAATAACAAAGGAAGACCGTGTGGAGAAGTTTCCATTGCCAAAGAAAATGAGACGAAGAATCATCAACATACTCCTCAAATCAAAGTTCTGGGTCACCTTCACTTTCATATCGTCGGAGGTAAGATATTATACTTGTTCACGAGCCTAACACCACTACCTTTGTGTCATACGTTCAAAATTATTTCACAAAATGGATGTTGTGAATGATAAAAGTATGTTGATTGTGAATTTTACCTTTTTATTTCCACTAATTTGCATTTATTTTTTTTTACCTATAAAGCGAACGGAACCTAACCGTAACTGACATTAAAATGTAGCCAAACCTGAGAGGACTGTAAAGTCTTATCTTTGGAAAGGATTCGATATATTAAGCAGGCAAGGGTAAGTGAATATACGGAAAACATTAAGGAAAACATGAAAAAATGTCTGCATCAGCATTTGCTTCACCATTAAAAATATATCGCTGCTGTTTAATATATGAGCACTGATGAATACAATGGTGCGAACAAATACCGATAACAAAGGTAAAGCGAAGGGAAATGTTGTGTTACAACAGGAACGAACTTTCGGATTCTCTTTGTTTCAGTGTGCCATGAACACTTAAGTGTACTTAGGTTACGTCTGAAGGATGTCAAGGTTAGGTCAAAAGGGTGCCAAGGTTGGGTCCAAAGACTCTGGCATTCCCTGTTAGCTCAAGCTGTTTAAGTTTGTTTTGGGTGATTCTTTTTTTTTCTTATTCTGAGATCTTCTAATGGGTACCCAGGCTGTGAGAGAAGGATGCTCTGATTAGGTCCGAAGGATTCCGAAGTTAGGCTGGTTAGGTTCTTTTATATTTTTTTAAAGTTCTTACCAATTTTTACCTGTAAGCTGTGGTTTAACGTAACATGTTCCCTCATCTTCAAAGTCCTCCCAACCTTTACGAGGTCGTAAAATTGACAGGTAAAGGGGGTTACTCTTCATGTAAACTGCTAAGAGCATCAAAATATCGCTCCATAAAGAGAGAGAGAGAGAGAGAGAGAGAGAGAGAGAGAGAGAGAGAGAATATATATATATATATATATATATATATATATATATATATATATATATATATATATATATATATATATATATATATATATATACATACAGTATATAGTGTGTGTGGCTGCCTGCATAGTAAGTGCGATTATATTCTTTTAAAAATACCGGCATCTGAATTCAAAGCAACGTAAAAACAACTTACATGGGAAGAATACTCAGGATAGTGTTTTCCAAGAGATACCCCGCGATGTAAATATACGATCTTAATGGTACTCAACTCCCCGCCTGTTTATGTGGTGTAGTGTAAATATATCGTCCTTACAACATTCATCCCTTGTCCTGTGGTGTTGACGTCAATGTTTGATTGGTGTTAACAGATACTCCTTATGACATCCCACTCCCGGCTGGCGGTGATGTCGTCATTGTTTACTTGACACAGTGCTCCAGGGTGATGTCACGTTCTCCCCTCTGTTGCCCCAGACGCACACACAGGTGGTACGTCTGCTCCCATTCTCTTCGTGCACTACCTGATCTTAACTTTATCCTATTTCTCTCAGTGCCATGACTATTTTTTTTTTTTATCTTCGTCTGCCCTCATTCTCTTTCTACACCATCCCATCTTAGTCTCATTTTATCACTCTCAGTACCTTGACCACTTTGTCTTACCATTGTCTGTTCTCATCCCCTCCGGATATGCATTTCTTATCTCCCTATGCCTTCTTTTTTACTTATCGTTATCAATCATTCTCGTCCTACACCGCCTCATCTTAACCACTGGGGGAGGCTGTGGCTGAATCGGTAGAAAGTGGCCTGCAGTCCTAATGGACCCAGGTTCGAATCCACGCTGGAGCAGGGAACAGTTTAAGGATTTGAATTTCATGAAAAAGCAGACTTTATTGATCGACCAAAAGACCCTCCCACATGTAAAAGGACCCCCGCTAATACCAATACACCAGTCCTGTATGAAACAGCCTAGCATGTATTCAGTATGGACGGTGGTTGTTAGCGCCGAATTAGTGACATGGAGATATGTGGTATTCAGGAAAACTACAGGACCTTGGAAGCAGGCTGTGAAGCCTATGCCCAGAGTCGGGGAAAAAAAAAAATTCCTTTCTGTCATTACATAGGTTTATTCAGCTTAGGAAGGACCTCTCTACCTCAAGTGCAACCCTTTTGATTTTGTGAGATGTCTCTGTGTTGAGTAAAATTGATCAGCGTTAACTTGAACAAAATACCAAAGTTCTACCTACAGGGCGAATGAATTATACAGAAGAAATTGTCTAAGTTTGAACAAATTGGTGTGCCAGTTGATGTGACGAAATCCGATATACTGGCAGATAAACCAGTTCCTTGACGTTAATTTACTTGTACAATAATATCGAAAAATTGATCAGCGTAACCCAATAATCAAGCTTACTGATGACATTAATTGGTAACTTTCTGCGATTTGTGTAAGAAAGTGAACCCAACAAAACTTACTATAGTGATGCAAAGAAATCCTGGGTCTGGTGAGCCACTGTATATTTTTCCATTCCCTTGATATAGTTTGTGTGTGTGTGTGTGTGTGTGTGTGTGTGTGTGTGTGTGTGTGTGTGTGTGTGTGTGTGTGTGTGTGTGTGTGTGTGTGTGTGTGTGTGCGTGCGTGTGTGCGCGCGCGCGCGCGCTCTGTGGGTGGGTACCAGGGCGGATGTGGATGTGTGTGGATATGCATGGATGTGCCGGCGCGCTTATGTTTCTGGATGAGTGCCAGTGTGGATGTCTGTGGATGTGCATGGATGAGTATGTGGATGTGTGTGTGTGTGTGTGTGTGTGTGTGTGTGTGTGTGTGTGTGTGTGTGAATGCTCGTGTGCGCGATCTGTGGGTGGGTACCAGGGCGGATGTGGATGTGTGTGGATATGCATGGATGTGCCGGCGCGCTTATGTTTCTGGATGAGTGCCAGTGTGGATGTCTGTGGATGTGCATGGATGAGTATGTGGATGTGTGTGTGTGTGTGTGTGTGTGTGTGTGTGTGTGTGTGTGTGTGTGTGTGTGTGTGTGTGTGTGTGCGTGCGTGCGCGCGTTGCTTGCCTTGTTTGCTTGCTTGCCTGTGCTTGTGAACTCGTGTGTTACCTTGACCGACCTGTCTTGACTGCTACATTCTTCTGCAAGTCATCCAATGGTTTTACAGACCATTCGTAATCTCGGTTTCGATTTCGTCAGACTTTATTCAGTGTGACTTCACTGACCACCAGACCTTTGGCACAGGCTCACCTTTATCCCAGTCTAATCGTTAACCTAGAACTGTAAAGAGGGATCTGGGCATAAAGCATCGGTTGCGTGCCTGATTCTTTCGGGAACGTTTGGTTAAGTTCCTTGTCGGTCATACGCAACTGTTGCAACTGTCTCCCTCTTGCTTTATGTCATCTGGAGAAAAATTTACCCCTGCCAAGCTCTATTGGTTGACTGGGGTAACTGCACCAGACGAATCATCTCCAGACGTCATTCTTCGCCTTGTACACCTAGTAAAAACTATTCCTCCCACTGGCTTCGACAGATAGGAAAATGAGCACATTCTTCAAACACAAAGAAATCTGCTTAGTGTAGTGGGAGCCTCAAACTATGTTACAAAATTTTATTCTGCCCTTTTAATATATTATCGAGAACTGTAAAAAATACGAAAGGTAATATTTTCACTCATCACAGGGTGGCTCGTATGTAACAAGGCATCGTCCGTGTTGCAGAATGTTTATTATTATTATTTTTTTAAGAAGTGTACAGTCGTATTATGTTGTCATTTTACATTTTGGCGTTCCTAAGAAAACGATATGGCAACTCATGAGCTTTACTGATTAGTACGTGAGAGCTTGCCATGCTCTGATGCAACTTGATACAATGTAAACTGACTACTGAGCGAGACTATTTACTTTATCAGTCCGGGTGATATATTCATTTTATTTTTTCTACATCCAGTCGATTTAATTCAATTTAGTACATACTTCCAGTACTAAAGGGGTTATTGAAGACTATATCATATACCATCTGCAGCGAAAAAGGAAAAAGTCTTCAAAACTAATCAAAATCATATCGTGGAAGCAATAAATAATGAAGACACAACCATTCTTTCCTGTGCAAAGACTCTCTCCAAAGTTGAATAAAATCATTGGGTGATGGTGGTAATAGAACGCAATATATATCGTCAGAGTAAAGTGGTTAAGATAACTCCCTCGAGCCGTGTATTGCAACATGGAGCTCTCACGCGACTGATTCGGTGTCATTTGTGGCGGTGATGTGGTTGTGGCGGGAGAAGGTGATGCTGCTCGGGCCTATCAGTTTCTGGGGTTAACAATTAGGCTGTTTCGGATGCGTATCAGCCTCTCTTACTCTCGTCTATATTCCCATCTCTCCCACTCTTTTCTTCCTCTTCTCTGTAATTATTCACTTCTTCATATTCAGTTGTTGTTGTTTTTTTCTCATTTCGTTCTTCTTTCTTCTCTTCCTCATCGTTATTTTCTTTTATCCCCTTCCTGCTCAGTTCCCTTTCACTTTCCTGTCGCAGCTCATATTCCTTTCCTCTTATCCCCCTCTCCCTCTCCTCTCATCTCCTTCTTCTCTCAAACTCCACTCCTTTTTCCTTTCTTCTCCTCTCCCTCCTCCTTTCCTCTCATCTCCCCCTCCCTTTGCTCTCAACTTCCTGTTCCTCTTAAATTCAACCTCCTCTCCCTCCAAGTTCATCATCATCTTCTCTCATCCGCCTGTCTGTCTCATCTCACTCTCTCTTCTCATCCTCATTTCCTTTCATCTCTCTTCCTATTCTCTCATCCCCCTTGACCTCATATCTCCCTCTTCCTCTCTTCTCATCCACCTTCCCTTTCATCTCCCTCTTCCTCTTTTCTCATCATCCCCTCTCTCTTCTCTCATCCCCCTCCCTCTCCTCTCAACCTCCTCTTCCCTTTCTTTCATCCCCTTTTCCGTCTCCTCTCGACCTCTGCTTTCTGTTCACCTCCTTCTTCCTTCCCTCTCCATCTTTCAACTCCCTCTTCGTTTCCTTTCATCCGCCTCTCCTTCTTCCACTGTCGTGACTGCGCTGTAAATTGTCATACTTAGGTACACTGCATTTATGACGGCCGTATGATTAAACGTAACATAGCAAAACACAAATCAAACCTCAATATTTCATGATAATTTATGAAGCATGTGTCGAGAATGGAAAGTATCTGGCTGTTTTGTATTATAGGATGCAAGCTGATCACATCTACTATTCATTGAGATTCTACAAATGTTCGTAAAAATTTAGGTGCTTGCTTCAATTTCGTGACAAAATTTTGAAGTATACGCCCTTGCAAATATTCAGAATTGTAAATGTTATTAATTCACCTGTCATTGTGGTTGTTCTTCCACATCAGAGATCATGTTCTTGTCGTTTCCCAGCTATCATACTGTTCGTGTTATGAGTGAATGGCAGAGCATCAAATTTTTGCCTGTAATTATGGGTGTTGTTCTCATGGATCGATGAATACAATACTGTTCCTACCTTCCAATCATCATTCTTTGCGTGTGATAAATAAATGGCTGACCCCAACTTTTCGTGTGGCATAATGTGTGTGTGTGTGTGTGTGTGTGTGTGTGTGTGTGTGTGTGTGTGTGCTTTAATGTTTCGATAGCTATTTATTGTATCCCAACCATTACACCCTGCATGTGCTTAATGAAAAACAAAAAAACAGTAAACTTTTCGTATATGACTGTGGGTACTCTTATGATGATCACGTTCTTGTAGTTATAATTTCCCAACCATTATACAGGATGAACCACAAATAGCACTCCGCGAGACACTCAGCTGATGGTGTCTTATGTGCTGTACTGCTCAGTTTGCTGATGTGGGCATGGGTGTGGCAGTGGGAGTAAGAAATTAATAGATGTTGCAGAGTAGAAAGTGATAACGCTAACTGAGCCGTCCTGGAAACACGAGAAATCACCAAGCGAAGAAGAGGAGGAGGAACGTTATATCTGGACCATCATCTGCTTTATAAGTGATTGGCTTGACACTACTTACCTTATCCTCCCAAAGGGCTGGATTTGATGTTCCTGATTTGTGTCTGATCGGGTTTCTCTGTTGCTTGGTCGATTGGCTCACGTTAGGCTGATGCTGACGATCCTGAGTGCTGATCTCCGTGGATGCTTGAGGATGGTCGGAGTAAAGATGTCTGGGTTTGGTATTTCCCTCCTGTCTGGTTTCTGTGAGTGGTCGTGGAAGGCCGGAGTGGTGGTATCTGAGCTTTGCACTATCCTCGTGTCTAATTTCTGTGGGAGATTGTGGTAAGCCGGGATACTGGTTTCTGATCTGTTTGGTGCTGATCTGTGGGGGTAGTTGTGGGAGGCCGGAATAATGGTATCTGAGCTTTGTACTCTCTTCCTGTCTAGTTTCTGTCACTGGTTGTCGTAGGCCGGGATGCTGGTCTTGGATTCTGGTATATCCCTCCTGCCCAATCTCTGTGGGTGAGTGCGGTAGGCCGGGATATTGGTCTGTGAGTCTGGTACTTTTCTCCTGCCTCTGGTGAAACGCCTGGTCGTGCCTGGTCTCTCCTCTAACGTGCAGTAACAAATCTGAGTGTTGGTGGTGATCCTGGCTGCTGATCTGGGTAACTCTGGACTTTGTAGCTGAACTTAACAAACTGTTATATTGATCTTTAATTTTAGTATTGTGCTCGTCTCTTTGGTAAAGCGAGAGGTCCTGGTTGGTCTCTGCCTTAATATGCAAGAACTTTTGGTAGCGGTTCTTGTTTGTGATCTGATGAACTTTGGTTTCTGTGGCAGATTTTATTAGGCCGTGACACCGTTCTTTGAGTTCAGTACTTTCTTCGTTTCGCTGATCAGTCGATTGGTTCTGCTTAGTCTCTCTCTTATTATACACTAACTGACACAGCTGGCCCTGGCTATTGGGTTGAGTAATTTTACCCTTAGTCTCTGGGGCAGATTTTAGTTTGGTATTTTCCTCGTTTCCCTGGTTTTGATTGGTCTCCCTCTCAATGTACAGACGCAGGTCCCCCACTGAGCTGCTCCTCACCCTCCTACGCGAGCACGAGCGCTCCTGAGAAGGGCTGGCGGCTTTGTTGATGGTCATAGTTCACCTGGGACGCGTATCGGGGGGAGACCACGTGTGATCTCCCAAGGGGCATGTGTTGAACCCGCGCTCAGGCTAACACAAATATACCTTCACACAAACACACAAGTAACACGTCACTAAGATTGCACTTAACTGTGTCACCTTGGTCACTAGAAATACACCTGGGTATTCCCACAGAGCATAGCATTTCAGTTGTTTTTTGGACACATACGGGGCATCCCGCTTGTCTGAGAGATCAAGGTACCCACTGAGTGAAATTACACTTAAATGTCACTTCGTTCACTACGATTATGCTTAAATATTTCCACAGTACACAATGATATCAGTAGTTTATCGGACACAGACTGGGCATGCCGCGTGTGTGGGAGGTCAAGGTGGGCGTGAGTGCCGAGTGCGTCCGCGCGGCACGGCAGTCGGGCCACCACTGCAAAGTTTGATGCCAACAACTTAGCCTGGTCCCTGGCGGTCATCCACCTAAGTAGCTGTAGGCAAACACTAAACGTCTCTCAGCTCCTCTGGTCGGGGCAAGACGCACCGCAGGCGGGAGAAGCCTTTAATCTCTTCACTCCGATGACGTTTATTTTATTTTAATTATACTATTCCATGAGACTCCTCTTCACTAATGCTAATTCCTTCAGTACGAGGGCGGCCATAACTAACTTGAATTAAGTCGTCTGATAATAAAAATAAACACACAAAATCACGTCGCTTGATTTCAGGAGTTAATATATCCAGTCGTCCATTTCATAAAATTACATTATGTATTTTCGCACCATTTGTTATTCACGATATCCCAGTCGACACATCAACCCTTCACTGCAAAGCATCTTCGTAAGCCAGATACACTCCTCTGGTGGTAACTCTACATCACGGCACTGATAGCTTGAAAGATACACATGTTAAAACTATATTAGATACCATCATTATCATATGTGTTCTTCCCACTTCGTCATTATTATTATTATTATTATTATTATTATTATTGTTGTTGTTGTTGTTTTTACTACTACTACTATTACTACTACTACTACTACTATTACTACTACTACTACTACTATTACTACTACTACTACTATTACTACTACTACTACTACTATTACTACTACTACTACTACTATTACTACTACTACTATTACTACTACTATTACTGCTACTACTACTACTACAACGTCTGTTTGATTGATGTGTGCACCTGAGATGTATGAGGCCAGTGGAGTGTGTTTGATTCGTGGCTGGTGATTGGCCGCCGATGATGTCATTGAAGTAAATGCAGGCATGTCTTGTAGTGCATCAAGCGGACGTAGGTGTACACCGTAGGTGAATATTATAGTGCAACATGCTGACGTAGGTGTACACCGAGGATGGATGCAGTGCAACATGTGGACGTGGGTGTACACCGTGGGTGGATGCAGTGCAACATGTGGACGTGGGTGTACACCGTGGGTGGATAATTTACTTCAAACATCACTCATCGTTTTATAAAACTTTATAATCAACTTTAATTTTCTTTTATAACAGTAAACCTTTAAAGCTAATTTTGACCTCTTTAGCTTCGGAAATTATTCCATATTTAAACTGGCTGCTTATATTCCTGACAATTAAAAAATATAAATATACTGTATATGTGTTCAAATAAGAAGAGCTGTAGATTTACATCATCGGCGGCCAATCAGCAGCCGCGAATCAAACACACCCTACTCGCCCCATACATCTCAGCTGCACAGGTCAATCAAATAAGGTATAATACTGTTTATTATTATTATTATTATTATTATTATTATTATTATTATTATTATCATCATCATCCTGACCTCCATTCCCACCCCAGGGCAGGGTGAGGAGTAGCAATGTCCAGACAGAAATTTCCTTCCATTCACTCATCATTCAAGCCCCCCTGAGTCCTGGCTCTATTGGATACGCCAAAAACATTCACGACGTTCCGTAGCTTCACAAAAACGTATCCGGTTGAGTTAATTATTATTATTATTAATTATTATTATTATTATTATTTATTATTATTATTATTCACACAATGTGCACGGCAGTGTGGCAGTTGAACTGTTTCATGAAGTGTGTGTGTGTGTGTGTGTGTGTGTGTGTGTGTGTGTGTGTGTGTGTGTGTGTGTGTGTGAACAGAAGTCGGAACTGTTCTGATCCGATTTAAACCAGACTTGGTGGAAAAGTTAAGTGTGAGCCAGGAGGTTGATGCATGATTAGAGAACAATAGAACAAAGGTCAAGGTCACATAGCAAGGTAAACTGAAACAGCTTTGATCTGATTTAGACCTGGAAGGGTTGATGGTAATGTGAGGATGACGCGATTCGATTATGAGACCTATCAATCGAAGGGAAAATTTGATCCGTGTATGTCTGTCTGTTAACGGAATAAGTAAAACAGTTATATATGGTATGATTTGGACCAAACGCCATGGACTTAGTTTTGTAGAACACTAGGTAATATATCAAGGCCACAGAGTATGGCCAACTGTAGCCATTTTTATCCGATTTAGACTAAATATGGTATGAAGGTTAAGGGTGCGATATGGATGAAATAATTCAATTTTGAGAGAATCAGAAGTTAAGGTCACATAGCAAGGCCAAATGTTTGATCCCATATACTTCCAATTCGGTGTGGACGAATCGAACCTTGGTGGCTCGGCCAAGGACGAAATGATTCAATTTTGAGGCCATGAATGAAAGGTCAAGGTCAAGGTCAAAAGGCAATATCAGTTCAACACAGTTTTGATCTGATTTGGACCAAACTTAGTGAAAGTGTTTAGGGTGAGGCAGCTGTGAAGAAATTCAGTTTGGAGAAACAGTCGGTCACAGAACATAGTAAAATTTTCGGCCTTTGGACCAGTTGTATTTGCGGTCTTTGTACGGTCACAGTGCTCCTTGTATAGAACCTTCACCTCGCCTTACCCTTCACTCATCCCTGTTTCTCCCCACCCTTTTCCCCATCCTGTCCAGTAAATTTAATCCCCGTCTTTTCCCTGTTCATATCTTCTAGCGTCCACTCACATCCCTAAGCTAATCTTTCCCCTCACCCTTACCCCTCTCTTTTCCCTCACCATACCCAATCCTTTCCCCTCTTCCCCTCCCCACCCCTAGCTATCTTTTCCTCTGCCACATCCTATTCTTCCCCGTCACCCTACTTTCTCACCCCATTCATCTTTCTCCCTCCACTCTCACTTCCCTCTTCATATCCTTTCCCTCCACCCCTCAACCTTAGTCTCTCCCCTCAGCCCCTCCCCCACCCCTGTCCTTTCCCCTCATCTCCCCCTCCCCCCCAGACCAACCCAGTGACCCAGAATATGAGAGAGCCTGGCCCGACCTGAAAGTGCCAGGATATTTAACACGGTGACTCTCATACCCCAACCCCCCCACCCATCGTTCACCCACCCCACCCTCTCACAACCCTACCCACCCCATCCATCCCTCACCCACCCATTCCTCACCCACCCACTCCTTTCACACCCATACCCCATCCATCTCTCACCCACCTCTCCCCTCTAACACCACGACCCCATCCATCCCTTACCCACCCCACTCCTCTATCACCCCTAACCCACCCACCAACCCCTCTAACACCCTCACTCCAGCCACACCTCACCACTCCATCCCTCTCCCCACTCTACTCCTCTCACTATCCCCCCACCCACCCCCTCACCCCTCACCCCTCACCCTTCACTCTGTCCTCTCATCCCTCTACTCCCCCTCCCTCTTGGCCCTCCCTCTTCATCCTCTCTTATCCCGCTCCTTTCATACCATTTTTCTACTCTCTCTCTCTCTCTCTCTCTCTCTCATGCTCCTCCTTTTCCTTTTATTTTCGCAGCTCTGTCTCTGCCTCCTCTAATTTCCATTTCATCAATTTTTCTTTCTTCTTTCCTTTTTCTCCCTCGATATTCACCTTCGTTCAACCCACTTAAATTTCTAGTCTTTACTCCTTTTCTGAATCTATGCACTCTTTCCCTTCCTTTCTTCCCAGTTTCATCACCCTGTCATGTTCTTTTTCCTTGCTGTCTCCCTACTTTCTGTCATCTCCTTAATGCTTTCCTTTAACCTCATTTCACGATTCTCTCATTATCTCTCAACAGTGCCCATATCATTCTTTCAACTCCTCCCCTCCTCATTTCTCAGCTCTCTCCCTCTCAGTTGTCACTTCCCTTTGCCTTCTCTTCCTAATTTTTCTCTCCACCAGACCCCCCTCCCCTCATCCTCTTTTTTTTTTTTCCTGATCTCTAAAAACTTACCCATCTCTTCATCTCCCCTTTACTACCCATTCCACCTCTTTTTTCGTAACTCCCTCTCCCCTCCCTCCCTCCCTTATTCTTCCTTCCTCGCTTCTCTTATTCCTTTCCTTATTTTCAGGCCTCTGGCTTGTGGTTTTTACTCCAATCTCCTCCCTTTTCTTTCTTAACGCCCTCTCCTATCTCTCTCTCCTCTTTCAGGGCTTTCCTTTTCCTTTCAGTTCTGCCTTCGTTTCCCTCCTTCATTCCTCATTCTCACTTTACTCTCTCCTTTCCCTACCTGCCTTTCCTCTCCTCGCCTTTCCCTTAGCATCATGTTTTCCCTTCTCTTCCTTCTTTATTTCTTTCCTCCATCAACCCCTCAAACTTTCCTCCTTCCATTCCTCACTCCCTCGTTTCTCCTTTCCATCCGTTATCCTGTATCACTCTGTCCCTTTTCTCACTCCCCTCCTGTGCACTTCTCTCTTCCCTCCCTCTCTCCTCCACTCCTTGCCTCACTCCTCCCCTCCCTCTCTCTCCACTCCTCCTTTTCACTCCCCCTATCCTCTATCACTCAATTAATGTGGTCTGAAGGGCGGTGAAGGTTGAGGTCTGGCTAATACACTGGAGGATAAGGGCTGGACTGACGGGGATTGCATTAGCTTTTTCGCTCTTATGGGCATAGTTGGGATTATATTTAGTGTAGATCCAGATGGTGATGATGATGATGATGGTGATGATCATGACGAGGACGAGGAAGAGGAAGGGTAGGAGGAGGAGGAGGAGGAGGAGGATGAAGAGAAGGGAGAAAGACAACGACGATGATGATAAGAATGCTTATAATAAAATGTCATTAAAGCAAAAAGATATCGCAAGAGATACCCTTACTTAATCCAGTCAGGTTATATCAGTTGGCTATATTCATCCAAGGGAGATCCAAGCACAAAGGAGGTTTTAAAAAGTATCTAGACTAAACTTCAGATTGCCACGTAGACACTCGTATCTTTCAAAGGGAAACAAAATTATTTTAAAATGACAGAAACTCAACAAAATGATGAGATGAAACAAATCTCTCTTATCCTATGAACACAACTGATACTTTTATGATCACTGTAGTTCTTTCACCTTAACTTGGTCCAGATTTTCGTCCTTTCCTCCCTTATTTCACCATCTTAGTGACAGAGAAACAATGCTGTGGTTCTACATCCTATCCACTACACTTCTTCATGACTAGCATACTGTCCTAACACTGACTGAATGCTACAACTCGGCTTTCAAGATAGAGAGATGGCAAATTTGGGCCAAGTTAGAGTTAGGAGTGTAAAACCAGACGAGTATTTTTACAGTGGAGGGAAATACCAGTGGGCAGTAATTATGGAGAATGAATGCAATGGTTGTTTTAGCCCTTCATCTTTCTCATCTTGCCTTCTTCTGCCATATTTGTGTTTTATCTGGTAGCAGTCATTTATTCTCTCTCTCTCTCTCTCTCTCTCTCTCTCTCTCTCTCTCTCTCTCTCTCTCTCTCTCGAGTTAATGTTGTATCTTCCTTATATATGATTGCGAACAAAAGAGACTTAGGTGTGCTGAGAATGGTAGAGCAAAATTGAAATGGAAATACTTGGAAACTTGCACATGACAGACAGACAGACAGAGACAGGCAGACGGACATAGGCAAGCAGGCAGACACAGACAGGCAGACAGACAGACTGACAAACAGACAGACAAACAGACAGACAGAAGGGCTGATACACAGACAAACAGACGGACTGATTGATACACAAACAGACAGACAACTACATAGACTGACTGACAGGGAGCTGATGCACAGACAAACAGATGCACAGACAGACAGATGCACAGACAGACAGACAGACAAATGCACAGATAGACAGAAAGACAGATGCACAGACAGACAGACAGACAGGTGCACAGACAGACAGACAGATGCACAGAGAGACAGACAGATGCAAAGACAGACAGACAGACAGACAGATGCACAGACCACACAAACCTTGATGAAACAATGAAGTGGTTCTTTTTAAGTACGAGTATTAACAGAAAACGTATTCCCACTTCTCACATGCCTAAATAAACAATGGCATGAGAGAGAGAGAGAGAGAGAGAGAGAGAGAGAGAGAGAGAGAGAGAGAGAGAGAGAGAGAGAGAGAGAGAGAGAGAGAGAGGGGGGGGGGGAGAGAATAATAGAGACAGATGGACAGAAAGAAAGAAGACAGAGAGAGAAAGCAAAGGAAAGATAGCCAAAAGAAAAGTACAAAGTGAAGGAAAGGGGGTGGGTCGCTAGAGAAAGTAAACACGATCAGTTACATCTCACAAGAAAGATACTTTGTTTCTTTAAGGTGGATGGGAGGAGTGAGGGTGCCAACACCAGCAAACTGACTTGTGACACCATCTGACACAACCCGAATCTTTTCTTCTGACACCCCTCACGTATTCTGACAGTTCTAAACACTCGGGGGAAAGCTTATGACACCTCTTGACATACTAAGCAAATTATGTTTTTTTTTTATGTATTGGGAATCCTTGACACTTTCACGTATCTTTTGACTCTCCATATGACACTTTTCACGTCGCTTGGCACAAGCACACACACACGCACACGCGAACACACACACACACACACACACACACACACACACACACACACACACACACACACACACACACACACACATGCACGCACTCATACATTAATCACTCACACATGGTCGCTCCACTTCTGCACTCTCTCTCTCTCTCTCTCTCTCTCTCTCTCTCTCTCTGACATCCACCAATACCTCAGATGTCATAAGGCATTCACTGCATACATTTTACAGCATCTAAGACTGACACATTTTAAAAATATTCTTGCATCCTGTTGACACTCAGGAACAACTTTTGACACTAATATTTTTGTATTTCCTCAATGTATATGACACTTTTTACCCTTAACTATGATGCGCAGTTTTTATATTTCATTCTTGCTAACCCTAGACGATAATATTAGCCAGACTATCATAGAGGTGGATAGTAAAATCTGCCTCTAACCTCCCTTGTTTCAAAAATTTTGGTCTAAGCTGAGAAAAATCGTCATGGGTAGATATATTTAGAAATACAACACCGAGTTTAAGGAGTCAACAGTCTTCATTATACCTGACACCCTTTGACGCTTCATCATTTAGACATCTGTAGGTCTTCCCTATGGTGATTACATTATGAACACAATAAATACAGCTACTACCAATCCTCTTCAGTACAAAGGGTCGTATTCTCTATTTTGTTTGTGTTCTCGATAAACGATTTGATCCTGTTCAGAGCACCCCTCTTGTAGTGAAAGGGATCAGAATGTATTTTTACCCGATCACGCGTTCTTGACACCCATATGCATTCTTAAACTCTTTTGTGGCTCTCGAGACAATTGCGCATTCTTACACATAAACATTTTCGACACCTATTCGTATATTTGACTTCTGTGCAGATCTGGGGTATCTGTTTTTTTTTTTTTTTTTTTTTACATCCTTATGCATTTTTTCTTTTTTATACCTTTCTGCATCTTTGACACCATTACTCATTTTTATACAAGCATTTTAAATCATTTTCGCATATTTAACACCCATGGGCATTTTTGGTACATTTATACAGCCGTGGAACCCTTATTGATTTTGACACCCTAACCCGTTTAATTCATTTTTGGCACCATTGTAAAAAATTCTGACATCCTGGCTTATTATTTACACTTGATACATACTGGGCTTTTCCGGATTTCTTATATATTGCGATAGTCGTACTTATTAATGATATCTTGAATTTTGTTGACACCATTACCTCTTTACACACTTCTGACACACTTGCACACTTCTGCCCCCCCCCCAAACATGGCTGACACCTTCAAACACTAATGACACCCTTACACACTTGACACCTTTACACACACTACTCACACCATTTCACAGTTCCGATACCATTACACACTTTGGACAGCTGTACGCTCTTCTCCCTCCTCCTTTCGTTTATGACTCGAGCATTTCAACACCCTTGCACAGAATTTTGCACAATCACACACTTTTGATGCGCTCATACAGCTCTAGCATCCTTGCACACTTTAACACTCCAGACACAATCTTCATTTTTTCCTAGAATACTTAAGTCCCCTGTTACACACACACACACACACACACACACACACACACACACACACACACAGCCCCTATACTGTACAGCATGTCATTCCTCCACTCTGTCTTAACCACTGAATATGCTGGCAGTGTCCACCGAAACAGTCTGGTAATATATTCTTCGTGTGCAAGTGTGAGTTTTATTTACCGTCACTGATGATCGCGTCAAGATAATTTCCCCTGGCATTACATGTTAAATTTTGTAGTATTTTATTATTGGTATTTTTACACCGCTGTTGTAAAAAACTCCCATAATTCCTTGACTTTTTTAAACGCTCTTGCACTCCTGATGTTCCCTGGCACTTAGACACCATAAAACCTCTGACACTCCATGCCATCCTTCTGACGCCCTTTCAAACACCCGAGACATTTACTAACGCTTGCTATCACCTCTTAAAACCACCCTATCACGTACTGACATCCTTCTGACACTGTGGCGCCTTAATGATACACCTCTCTGACACTCACTGACACTCGTTTGACACCGATACTCTTTAATATTGCACCTCCTGACATCTCTCACTGATACTCACAGGCATCTCGGTGAAACCCCTTATCACCTCCCTGGCACTAGCTGACATCCTTTCTACCCATGGGCCCTCTTAACATTACACCCTTTGCCACCCCTCTGAGGATCAGTGGCACTCTTCTGACACCTCACTGACACCTTTTGACACCTCTGCCATTCACGGACGTCCTTCTGACACCTGGCACTCTTTTTGCACTTTATAAGGACACCTCTCATTAACTTCGCATGTATATATAAAGCACTTTGAGAGTCTGCAGCACACTAGTATACTTCACAAAAACAGTATACTTACACATAATGTTTCCACTAATTCACCTCATTCTGACTATATACATGCACACATTATTTTTTTGCACGTACAGAGGTCATCTCACACATATAAAGCATAAGGAGCCATTGTATTGACATATCATATACTAACTCAACACACGGGTCATTGCCATCACCCTACGGCGTCTGGCTAATTTTAGAGTCTGAGTAAGAGTCTAAAGGCAGAGTGGAGGGGTATGAAAGTGTCAGACGTTATCAGCCTGTGAGTGTGTGTGTGTGTGTGTGTGTGTGTGTGTGTGTGTGTGTGTGTGTGTGTGTGTGTGTGTGTGTGTGTGTGTGTGTGTGTCAGTGTCTATCTATCTATCCATCTATCTGTGCTTGTGTACGTGTGTGCCTGCGTGCGTGCGTGCGTTTGCGTGTGTGTGTGTGTGTGTGTGTGTGTGTGTGTGTGTGTGTGTGTGTGTGTGTGTAGGGGGTTTAGGAAGAGGGTCAGAACGGACACACGGAAGAGATTGGAGAGAGGAGAGGGAACAGGAAGAATGTACTGAGGCTGGTAGGAGTGTCAGAAAGGTTAGAGTGTCAAGGGGTGTCAGAAGTGTGTCAGATATGTGTCAGCAGGTGTGGGTTTAAGGCTGTCGGTGTCAAAGGGGTGTCACTGAGTTTCCGAGGGGCATCAGAGGGTAGTAAAAGGTTTCAGATCTCAGTGACTTCCGTAGTGTTGTTGTTGTTGTTGTTGTTGTTGTTGCTGTTGTGGCCCAAGTGGCTGCAGGAGAAGACTTGGTGGACTCCTTTGGGGGGATAGGAAAGCAGGTTAGGGACTTTTGTATATCCAAGCAGTGAGCCATTCATTTATATCGCTGCCACCACGTCCCTCTTCAGCACCCAATATCGTGGTGTCAAGGCACATAGTGTTAATCCAATCAGCCCTAGTACATCTGTTTCTTTTCTTTTCTTTTCTTTTCTTCTTTTTTTTTTTTTTTGAGTTGACGTTATAGTACCTCTTTCAACTTTGCAGATTTTTTGTGTAGTGAAGGGGTTAATAAATGCTAAATTTTATCCCTCCAGTTTGAGATGTCGTTCCAAGGCTGAAATTGATCGTATGTTGGTAGCAGGAACTAACTACAAAGGACATAATGGTAGTGAAGAGTTTGAGCGGTTGCTTTTAGTTTGTTTTAATTATGTGAAGTGCCGGAAAACTTAGGGATGTGTCTAGAAGTGTCAGACGTGTATCACTGAGAACCGTGATGCTAGAGGGTTAGTGTTATAGGGTTGTGAAGTGTACCAGTGTCTCTTGTGATTCTAGGGAATGTAGTGTTATGGGAATGTGAAGTTTGGCACAGTGTTGTGGGATTGTTATAGCATAGCCTAGTGTATTATTAGGTGTAGTGTCGAAAGAACTCGGGATGTGTTAGTCATTGTTACATGTGTGTCAGGATGATGACAGCGAATGTCAAAGATGTGTCAAGTGGTGTCACAAGGATGCAATCGTGTGTCGAGGGACCAGAGTGTCAAGAGTGTTAAACTTTTTGTACGATGACGTGTTTTTAGTTGTTCTTGCAATCACCAGACAACTTTATTCGATTTCCAGGATTCCTCTCTTTGTGAAAGGGAAAAAAATTTACCTCATAACTCCTTCACAACGATGACACTTTTTTCATTATATCTCTGCTACCACCAGATATTACTCGGCCCAAAGGGAGACTTCTCGTAATGAAGGGGTTAATACTTTCTCGAACCTCCTTTACCCTTTCACCACCGCGAAGCAGATGAACAAAATCGTATGTTGTTTCAGCAGAATAAAAGTCTCTGGTGTTAGTCCAGGTAGTAAGGTACCCAAGGTCATCTGAATCGGCAAAAGCTAATTTCTGATCATATGACAACCAAAATATCTCATAATAGCAAAAGCTTTAGGTTCATCTATCTATCTGTTGCCAGACGCCTTATTCCCGTAAGGGGTGACCACAAATACATCTCCTCCATGTCGCCCTGTCCCCAGCCATTTCTCTGCCCTCCTCCCAGCAAACGCCCCACTCTCTCATATACCTCTCCACCCCATCCCTTCATCTCATCCTTTGCCCTCCCCCTCCCTCTCCCCCTGTCCACCTTACTCACGTACACTCTCCTCATCAGTCTCTCACTCTGCATCCTCTACACATGACCAAACCACCTCAATGTATTTCTCGTAACGCCTTGTACCACATCCACATCCACACCACAACGCTCCTTCACTTCCCCATTGCACACAGATAAAGGCACTGTAACAGTATAGATGAAATGGAATAATAGCAAATATAAGATTACCATTGCATACATTGGTGTCCAAAATAATAATAATAATAATAATAATAATAATAATAATAATAATAATAATCTGCTTGATGGTGGGAAAAGTTTACAAGACTTTCGGCTGTAGCTGATTCACTTTGAGTTGCTAAATATCTTGTGATTCACGTACCTAACTGAAACTGATATAACCGCCACAATTACTAGCTGAATGCAACTTTACAAGGTATATTTATCTCTATGATTGGAGTCGAGTCGGATTTTCCAACACACGAGCAGATTTCCCTATGGTATAATGGATCTCGAAAACTGGACGTGCTGGCGAAAACTGGATATCATATTCGAAATTTACGGGTTCATGTTGCTTAGAATCACCTAAAAATATACTAGAACCATAACACTTTTTAAATTTTGTAGACCAGTGTTATTGATGTGCAGTACGCAAAATGCAGTAACCAATGAAGGGGCATCATATTACATCTCAATGATTCTTTCTTATTTATAAAAATTTTCTTTGTCTTAAAGTGATACAAATAACAATCACGAAAATAGTAATAATGCGTAGAAAAAAAAAAAAAAAACTATGGAAGAGGTCCTACGAGGTGCCCTATGCCAACATGAACGCTGCTTTAACACCTTCAGGCCCAGGACGAGATGTGGATTTTGATCATAATACCGCCAGACAATTCTCTTCTTTTGCGAGATCCGTCAAAGTGAAGGAATAGGTGAAAGTTACATCAGACACGTTTAATCCGAAAAACCTCTCTTAAACTGAGTAAAATAATTTGCTAGTGGAAAAAATAAGAAAAAACGTCATCTGTGTGAAAGGTTTAAGGTGTGACGTGCAAAGTAAAGAGCAAAGCATGAGTTGTTACGAAACTCTGAAAGTCAACAACAGAATTCATCGCCATTATTTGTTGACAAGAGGAGAGCGCTTGACACAGCCGTACATTCATTGCCTCCATTCATTATTGAGGAGTTAGGGTGACAGGACTGGAGAATTTAAATAACATGTTTTGTGTGACAGCCTTTGTTGTGAGGTGTAATTTGCAGTGTGCTTCTAATTTGATAAGTGATGTTCCTCTGTGTGTGTGTGTGTGTGTGTGTGTGTGTGTGTGTGTGTGTGTGTGTGTGTGTGTGTGTGTGTGTGTGTGTGTGTGTGTGTGAGCTTGCCTTTTTTCTTGTTTGTGCGTGACCCCATATGTACGTGTGTATATACGTGCATAATGTACAAGAAAAAGAGCTGTAACTGACATGTCTTAGTGTTCGAGGGCATAAAGTGTGCAAGTTTACAAGCACGTTGTGGTGTGGATCTCATACACTCGTAGCAAGAGGGTTAGGCTGATAAAGACCCACTGAAGGGTCTCTCTCTCTCTCTCTCTCTCCTGTGTTCTCATGGGGTTAAGAGGCTCTCCGCTTCCTTTTCCTTAGCGATATATTTTTCACGTTGCTCCTTGATAAGTTTTATTTTATCCTCTTAGTTAATATAGTTCCATATGAGCTGAATAATACCGTCCAGAGATAGCCAAAATAAACAAAACTTCGTCGCAGAGTAGGCCTTAACATTCTCTGGTTCCAGTGGCTGTCTCTCATCAAAATAAAATCGTATGGTGTTTGCTGGAATGGAATGTTACAATTGATCCGACAATAACAAGGTTAAGTACAGTATATTGTTCGAGTAGTATTAACACCCTCAGAGTGCTATGACTCACTGTATCTGAATGAAATCCTCCGACATTAATTAGAATTAATAAATCAAAGAAGACACGACAGTAAGAGTTGTCACGTACTTTTAGAGGCAGTGGCAGGCCTGGACATACGTGGCAGACTTCCTATAAATCTGTGGTGTTCACTACACAGCTCGTGCTGACCAGATTGGCGGATCTTGATGCCGAAACGTACAGCATATTATGAAACTGTTCAAACTGATATCTGTGTACGACTCTACTCAGTTTCGATTCGTGTTGTTTCATTTATATTGATTCCAAAATGTTTGTATGCGTCGGTCTTGGTCACTAATGGAGGCTCTCTATGCCGCTGGATCTCTAGCTGCCTCCCTATTCAGTCCCTTGCCCCTGAGGTCACATTCTGTGACCTCGTCCCAGGTCTTTTTCGGTCTGCCTCTCGCAACCTTACCCCCAACGTTCACACTTCTCACCTCCTGCTCCCAGCTGTCATGCCTCATCCTCTCCACATACCCAAACCATCTCTATCTACCTCTCCTCATCACAGCGCCAATACAGTCTAGTCCCCACCTTTCCCCAGTATATATAATTTTCTTACCATGATTTTTAGGGGGATTAGCCCCCCTTACTAAATAAAAAAAAAATCTCAGAAATAATGAAAGGAAGGCAGGTATAAGTTTGATATCGTAGTACCTGTTGCACAAATGACTCTTATCCACAGTGTGATATTTGGAGAGCATGACCCCCAGTGATCTTTGGAGGGGTCAGCCTCGTCCTAAAAATAATAACGATAAATAATACAGGAAAGTGAGCACATGGATTTTAACGAAATTTCTCAGGTCAGTTTGTCTGGTTCCTTGATAATTTCTTCAACTATATAATATTTTTCAACCTTTTTATTATTTTTGAGAGGGGGGTCAGACCCCTCCAAAATTTACAAAAGATGCAAAATAAGGGAAGGAGGGCAGATGTGGCTTTGATATCTTAGTACATGTTATAGAATGGAGAGTCATTCGTAATGCGATATATGCGGAAGGTAACCTGACCTCCCCAGTGATTCCTAAGGGGGTCAACCTCCTCCTGAAAACAGAATATGAGAAGTGCAGAGAAATGAACACATGAATTTCAGTTAAATCAGTATACATATCGTTGGACTGGGTATGCAGTTTCCATGTTTTCTCTGAATGCACAAGAAACTTCACATTTTCTTTATTTTTATTATTTTGCAGCACTGACTACATGTCCATATGCGGTAGGCTATGATAACCACACCAGTTTGTCCCTCGTGGTCAAAGTCAGAGTAGACTTTGTCAGATTACATTACTCCGGTAAAAATACACTTTGCTATTTAGATGTTATTATACTGTGTCCATTTTAGTTTCACCTAAAACCGACCGCCATCACAGCATTTTGAATAATGAGTTGAAGTAAGATACTAACAGTCGAATATTATGTTAGTTACGAAGAAATATCATGGATGGGATTTAGACCTGTACTAACGTCTTACGCTGCTGCTGAGCCACGGGAAATTTCCTGCAAAAGGACAAAAATCGCCGTCATCCTAAGCTGGATGAACTGTGGGTACATGATCACACATATGACTCCAGCAGAACACTTCTAATGAGACTTTGACCGCATAAGTTTTTTTTTTTTTTTTTTTTTTTTTTTAACCCTGGCTGGCTTCTATTTTTTATGGGGTTTGGTCAGTCTCGAGTTTCCCTCTCTTAAGCAGTAGTCCTAATTTCATTGTTCATGTAGCCAAGAGCAGCGTGCATACATGTTAAAAAATAGTTAATTGATCTGTTTAGTTGACGTGCCACCTCTTTTCATACAAAGAAATAGGATTTTGATCATTTCCAAGATATTGTTGTGCCTTTAGTCAAAGAATCTTTAGTAGAGATTTAAAATTTGCAGTTTTTATTTCAGAAAAACCTCCTGCTTGAGGCTCAGAGCTTTGTGTAATAAGGAGGGCTATGTTCAGTGGATTTTTTTTTTTTTTTTTTTTCCAGCAATGGTTTTGCAGCAGGAGAGGAAGTCGGGGGGGTGGGGGTGGGGGAGACTACATGATCTCGCCTAGGGCACTAATACACTGGGACCACCATTGTTTGTAGTTTTATCTGCATCATTTTAATAATGCATTATAGTACTTTATCGTACGTAGGGACGACTGCTATCCACTCGCTGGATGTAATAGTACCTTCTGGTGGCTCGGCACTGAGTGGTAAGTCAAAAGAGTTTGTGTCTCTGGAAACCGTTTACTACGTTAAGTAGTAACCACATATCAATACTAACACCTGGTAGTTTTCTGAGCTATGGAGCTCCCATTGGGTAGGATCCGTGAGGATTTATAGTCTAGGGTTGGGTGAAGTTTAATGCTCCCAAATTTCCACATGGGAGCGAGATGGGTTCCTTTCCTTCTGATGGGGCATTCAAGGACTGGATGTAGTTATACAAAGGCTTAGTTTGCATAAATCACACTCGGGATTATTAATGTAAAGTAATAATAAAAGGATGAGGGAAAGGTCCTACGATACCTCCTAATCCCACAAGAATACGATCCATTGTAGCAAGAAGGCGGGAGGAAGGCAATAGATGAGGGAAGGATAGAGAGGTGACGCTGGAAAATGGTGGGAAGGTGTGTTGGTAGAGAGGGCTGGGGGGGAGTGATGGGGTGGAGAGGCTGGAGAGAACCTAGTGTGATGTGGAGTATGTGGGGGTGGAGGCAACGGTAGAGGGGAGAGGGAGGGTGGTGATGGAGGAAGGGTTGGAAGTTATGAGAGGAAAGGATGTCAAGGCTGGGAGAAGAATGAAGGGGTATGAGAGAGAGGAGATGAGGGGAGATTTGTGAAAGAGACGAGAGAAGGGTGGTTGAGAGAGAGGGAACAGGTTGGAAAGGAATGAGGGTTAGAATAAGAGTAGAACGATAAGAGAGAACGGAAAAATGGGAGAGAGTAAAGAAAAAAGGAAGAGCGAGAGAGAGAGAGAGAGAGAGAGACAGAGAGACAGAGAGAGAGAGAGAGAGAGAGAGAGACAGAGAGAGAGAGAGAGAGAGAGAGAGAGAGAGAGAGAGAGAGAGAAGGAGGTGAGGATGACTGAGAGAGGAAAGTGAGAAGAGAGAACAATGAGGGTGAGGTGAGAAGAGGATGAGGATTGAGTGAGTGAAAGGGAAGAGTAAAAACAGGAATGAAATGTGAGGAGGGGAGGAGGAGGTGGACGAGGGGGAGGACTAGGATGTGTAGGAGGAGGAAGAAGAAGAGGAAAGGAAAGGAGGGAGAAGGAGAAAGAGAAGAGGAAAAAAGGGAGGAGGAGGAGAAACAGGAGAGGAAAAGGGGGAGGAGGGGAAAGAAGAGGGGAATATCAGGAAAAGAAGAAAAGGAATGAAGAGGAAGTTCATTTGTGAAGTAGAAGGACGAGAAGACAAGGAAGAAGAAGATAAGGAGGAGGAGAAGGAGGAGGAGGGAGGGAGATGATGATGATGATCATGAGGAGGAGGAGGAGGAGGAGGAGGAAGAGGAGGGTTAAATAACGACAGTAACCGAAGGAGAAAAATGAGAGAGAGAGAGAAGGAAAGATGTAGAGAGAGGGAATCGGAGGGAGAATAAGGGGAGGAAAGGGTGATGAGATGAGAGAGCAAAGAGGAAGCGGGAAGAGAGAAGAGAAATGAAAGATAGATGGAAACAGAGAGAGAGAGAGAGAGAGAGAGACAGACAGAGAGACAGAGACAGAGACAGAGACAGAGACAGACAGACAGACAGACAGACAGAGAGAAGGGAGGAAAGAGGAATGAGAAACTGGGGAGAGGAGAGAAGGCGGATGAGAAGAATGTGAAAAGAAAGTAGGTGTGGCTGCACGCTAATTTTTGTTCAGGTGTTATTCATTATTGGCATCACCTGAGTGTGTGTGTGTGTGTGTGTGTGTGTGTGTGTGTGTGTGTGTGTGTGTGTGTGTGTGTGTGTGTGTGTGTGTGTGTGTGTGTGTGTGTGTGTGTGTGTGTGTGTGTGTGTGTGTGTGTGTGTGTGTGTGTGTGTGTGTGTGTGTGTGTGTGTGTGTGTGTGTGTGTGTGTGTGTGTGTGTGTGCGTGCGCACGAGCTTAGTTTTTGCAGAGGATGTATTCGCTTGTTTGTAGAGTGAATAGACAGACAGAAAGATGGGTACATGACCTAAATGATTCATTAATGCACTGGTGGATATATTTGTATGTTCAGGTGTATAATGTATGTGTGTGTTGGGTGCATCGGGTATGGATGTATTTTTGCTCGGATAAGGAGTGTGGTTTTGTTCACCGATGCCCATGCAAACACATGTCTAAGCCTATACCTGCCTGGTCATACATGTGTTTAAATAAACATGCATCTAAGCATATACATGTCCAGTAATACACTTGCTTAAGCATACAAGTGTCTAGGCAAGCTGGTGTCAGATATCAACAATGTCAGCTTCTTCATTCGTGCACCTGATCTTGCCAAACAACAACTGCAGTATTTGCCTTAATCCGCTCGATCGGGAGACGGATTTTTTTCATTTCAATCCTTTTGCCAAGTCACTCAGGGAAGACGTAGGGGAGTACAAAGGATTAAAAAAGCTAAGCTAACCACTCCCATTCAAAAAACATCTCCTAAACTGTATAAAATGGTCAGGACAATGTAAGAAAAAAAAAAATCCCTCCATCATAGTGTCCGCTCTATATCCCGCGGTGTGAGAGAGGGCCTTGTGGCACAGAAAATAATAGCCCATAAAACTGCAGTTCTATAGACAAATTGGCATGTTGTTGAAGCCAAGGACCCCAGGTGCTTAAAAGTGTTGGCCAGAATGGGATGGTTTGATGTGTATTTCAGCCATTTCGATGAGATATCGTGAATTTACTTGAAGGGAATGTCAAGAAGGCGGTGTAAAAAATGGCACTTTGTTTAGGCCAAATGTATCAGCTGCGTAAAAGATTAGGCAAGACTGAGGAAGTTTATTTTCTGTTTCAAGTAAATCGATGAGATATGAGAGATTTATGTATCTAGAAAGTTTTGTGAAAATTTATCACGTTATTGTGGCCGGTGACATTAGCTGGGTAAAAGTGTATGCCAAGATGGTGTAATCATAGAGGCAAATGTTTATAATATTTCAAAAAGTTACATGTGGTAAGTTTATATTGCTTAGAGGGATGATCCGTAAATATCATCTGTAGTGTTTTTTTTTTTTTTCCAGAATACCCCGGGAATTCAAAGACCTATTTGTATGATATTGTATAGAAACTGATTAGCTTTCTTTTACTTTATTCATCTTAGCTCAATTATGCGAAAATATCAGTAATGAAATGTTAATATAAAATTGCACCTGAGCTTAGATCTTGCCCAGACATTCTACAAAATTGTATTAGGTCACTTATGACAAAGGTAGAAGGGACAACGTAGGAAGGAGCGAATACATGCAATTCTCTCTCTCCCTCTCTCTCTCTCTCTCTCTCTCTCTCTCTCTCTCTCTCTCTCTCTCTCTTTTTCCAATCACAGAAAAATAAAAACTTAACCCTTTTTGTACAATGACGAAGTATCAGAGTCGTTCTTCCTATACCACACGATTACATTCACATTAGAGCTGATGTTAAACACCGAAGAAACTGAAGGTATATCTAACCTCTCCAGCTCAGTAAGTTTCTCCTTAGTAAGGCTTGGAAAAAGGCGTCTTCGTACTAAATATGTTAAGTTGTTTTCGTTGTCTTCCCATCCATCCTGTAATCGACATTCTAAAATCCAGTTTCATATTCCCACCGAAGACAAGGGGTTACGCTTTTTTTTTTTTTTTTTTTTTAATGTGTGGTTCCTTCTGTCCTTAAACCCATATTCGTGCAATAATTTCTATATTCCCACTGCAAACAAATGCACTATATTCTATGTCTTCCCTTCGCATCTAGCTTCTCCACATTCTAACATCCATATCCACTTTTTCTCCACCGATGACAATGTGTGGGCGTGGTGTGGTGACCGACATAAGGTGCCGTAATATAGTGCGTGGATGGTTAGGCGGAACACAGGGATAAAGAGGAAATAGGAGTGAAAAATAGGGGGTTTGTGGAGCGTGACGGCAGGATCATAGTGGTGGTGTGACGTATGTAGTGGAGAGAGTGGGGAATGGGGGGAGGGACACGTGGCACTGGAGGGAAGAACAGTGTTGGGGGAGGCAGACAGGTGATGCTGCGGGGGTTGGGGGTGGTAAGGGTGCTAGAGGATGTAGGTAGGGAGGGAGGGGAGCATTCTGGGGGAGTGAAGGGGGGAAACTGACGGAAAAACAAGGATTGATATTGGTGGAGGGAGAGATGGGGGACATGTCCTGTGAGAGGAAAAGAGGGGCCATTAGTGGGAAAGGAAGAGAGGTGCGTGTGTTGTGGGTGGGGGAAGGGAGAGGAGGAGGGAGGCGCTTGCTAAGAAGGGCAGGGGGGTGGAAGAGGGAGGGGAAGAGTTGAGTGTGTTGGTGACCAGGCCGGGTGCCAAAGCGGGTTTTTTCGCGTTAGCCTGGTTGTCAGTGAAAGCTGTAAAAGTTAATTAGCCCAAGTAAAGCTGCTGCTACGACTGTTATTGGTGTTCTGCCTTTATCACAGTTCATCTAGTTTCTCTGCACTCCAATGTGGCAAAGTTGGCTTCTATATTAGCACAACGAGCCTTCCTTTCGTCAATTTGTACAGCAGTAAGCTTGTGAAGGCTGCATTTTTTTTTTTTTTTAGTCCATGTGAATCGACAAATAGAGAATATATGGACAAAATACTGATATTGACTGACAGATGGACAGACAGACAGATGCTTCCACAGATGCTGTTTTTGATACGTAATACTACAGAGGACTCACGTAGGCTGTAATAACAATATACCTGCACCTAGAGCCATTGTTTTTGTCCCACAGGAAGGTATTGAGTCGATGAAGGTTTAGATAGATTTTATTTTGTATTAAAAATGCTCAAACAGCCATTATTTTTGACAAGGTCCAGAGCAGTCTGTGAAGCCTACAGAAATCGCTTGCCCTTATATAGACAGATACTCCTACTGCCGTTTTTTCATCAGGTTTTAGCGCAGACAGTCTACGTACTTGCTGTAATTTTCCTCTATCCATTATATATGTGTGTTGATTCCTTATAAAGATGCACTTCGAACCATTCGTTTCATTTAGTTGGTTTCAGTTCTTCCTTTTGCTAGGTAGAAAGTTTATTTCATGACTTTATATTTTGTTTTTGCAAGTCAATCCAGTTATTAACCCTTTCACTGAGACGAATTTATTACCCGTCCTCGGCAGGAAGGGGCTCGGGGACGGGTAATGTTTTCACTTTGTCTGTCTGTCTGTCTGTCTGTCTGTTAACAACTTTACGCGAAAACTACTGGTGCGATTTTGACTAAAATTACAGGGATGGTGGTCTGTGACCTTCTGATCACCTGATTAAATTTTGGGCCAAACTGGGCCAAGCCCAGGCTGTAGGGCCAAAAAATGTAAAAAAAAAAAAAGGGGGAGGTAAAAGTCGTTTTCTCGCCATAACTCCTATTAAATTCGTCATATCGACGTGAAACCAAAAACCTAAATGTGCATTTTTCAAATCTGCATTTAATAACAAGCCTCATTACATCAGGGGGGGTCACTCCCCAGTTAGCGATAAGGGGGTCAGTGTCTGGTGAGTCGGACCTAAAATTTCAAATGAGCATAAAATCGTCAGTTTTCACTCGATTTTTCTCTAAATGTGATATGTGACATCTTTGACTATATATTCTGTTGTGTTTATATGTCAGTACCAAAATGACTGCCGGGGACGGGTTTGCTGTGCCTTGGCACCGCTTCTTGTATTTTATATTTTTATATATTTGTTTATTTATTTTAGCCAAGCACAAAACTGTCTCATTTGACGTAGGAGCGATTCTTGATCTCAGGGAATAGCAACCTAACTTAACTGCAAACTAGCTAATATAAAATTGGCATTACTAGGCTTCTCTTATCATCAATCACGATTTTATTGCTTTGTTATTATTATTATTATTATTATTATTATTATTATTATTATAGGTGGTAGGCAGTGGCGCCCATCATCCACTCAGCTGATGTATTGCTGCCTTCTTCTTTCGCCTTTATCATTCTTTTCTGTGTCTGCCCTCTTCTCTTCCTGTTTCTCCCATCTTTCCTGTCATTTTGGATTTCTCTACTTTCCTTTTCTGGTGGCTCTGCATCGAGTGACAAGCCCAATGGTTTCCTGTTATCCGGGGAACCATTTACTACGCTGGGTGGTAACTATATAACCAACCCATACGTGTTCCCTACTTGTCAGCAAGTGAGTTGGCGGAGGGTTAGTGTCCCTCCCTGTCATACAATTAACTCAAAGACAAACGGCCACCCCATACAGGACTATGGCGTCTAGCTATGGATAGATGAATATATAATTATTATTATTATTATTATTATTATTATTATTACTATTATTACTATTATTATTATATTATTATTATTAATTATTATTATTATTATTATCATTATTAATTATTATTATGATGATGATGATGATGATGATGATGATAATGATGATTTATTAATATTATTATTTTTATCATCATCATCATCATTATGATTATCATCATTATCATTACCCGACGAGGAAATGCAAAGGAGTTGAGGTATGAGCCACCAACACCTGAACAGGTGGATTAAATAGTGGGCAACAACAAAATTTATAAAGAAAATAGCGTTATCGTACTGGGGAGTTACGGGAGTCAAACCTCATCACTGCGAAAGGCCTCACTTACGCAGAATAACACCGTCTGGCAGGTGGATGAATAAGATACAAAAGACGCCTTTGAACTGAAAAAGCTAACTGATAGAACTCTGCTCAGCTATGATTTCTGGTGGCCTAATATCGATCTTTTTTTAGTCTCCCTTTTAAGCGTTCCACGTCTCTAAGGGTGCTGGAATTGGGTCACAGCCTGCTGCCGTCAACCAAGACACACACACACACACACACACACACACACACACACACACACACACACACACACACACACACACACACACACACACACACACACACACACACACACACACACACACACACACACACACACACACACACACACACACACACACACACACACACACACACACACACACACACACACACACACACACACACACACACACACACACACACACACACACACACACACACACACACACACACACACACACACACACACACACACACACACACACACACACACACACACACACACACACACACACACACACACACACACACACACACACACACACACACACACACACACACACACACACACACACACACACACACACACACACACACACACACACACACACACACACACACACACACACACACACACACACACACACACACACACACACACACACACACACACACACACACACACACACACACACACACACACACACACACACACACACACACACACACACACACACACACACACACACACACACACACACACACACACACACACACACACACACACACACACACACACACACACACACACACACACACACACACACACACACACACACACACACACACACACACACACACACACACACACACACACACACACACACACACACACACACACACACACACACACACACACACACACACACACACACACACACACACACACACACACACACACACACACACACACACACACACACACACACACACACACACACACACACACACACACACACACACACACACACACACACCTTCCCAACCATGAAAAGCGTGACGAAGGGTAGAGTTGCGCCACTTGTACCATATACGAGGGGGACCTGTAGTCCTGTGTGATTGTGGGGAGGCTTTACTGTCCTTGGGAAGAAAAGAAGGTGAAAGGGAAGGAGGTCAAGAGGAGGAAGGGACAGGCGAAGAGAACAGGTAGATAGGGAATGGACGAGAGCAACAGGAGAGGTAGAGGAAGAGGAAACGAAGGAGAGGGCAGGGAAAGGGGAGGAACAGGAAAGATAAAGAAAGATAAGGAGAAGGAGAGAAAGCCGAGAAGATATATATAATCGCATTGGGGTTCTGATACGACTTCAGAAGAGTATATGTAAACTATTGGCCATAACTCCATCTGAAATCGGTACTTCAATTGGAGCAACATCCGCCTGGCAATACAACCCCCAAGTTTCATTGTCAGTCATTCAGTTGTTGTGAGGGTGGGTGCGTCTAGGGGTCATATCCTCATTAGTGCTAGAGGCTCCCTTGTACTTCTTCCTTAATGACATAGTTTTGCACAATACAACTCAGTGTTTTCTAGTATGTCAAATTTGTTTTATATATCTTATTGTCGTTAGCTTGTGCGATACTTGCATCTTTTGGTGCCATAACACTGCATAGATAACTTACAAGATAATATTGACATGTTATTTGCAGAAATCATGTTGAAGGTAACTACAAGCGTTGTAATAAGGATATGTAAAGCACAGAGGTCATGCAGGCAAACATTGGCATACCATGACAAGCAAAATAAATAACTACACTATTAAATGAATATAACGTAAGGAATATACACCAGGGGTCCTTCTAAGGCCACGAGAAGACGGAGCTAAGGGCACCGTCACTGTTAATGGATGGTGGGGCCGCAGGAGGGGATCAAGTGGGTGGAGGGGCAGGGGTAGGGAAGAGAGAACGAAGGGAGAAGAGGTGGGTAAGGAGAGGAGGTGGGTGTGGTGAAGGGGAGTGGTCGTAAAGGAAGTGGAGTTGTAGAGAGAGAGAGAAGGAGGGAAGGAAGGAGAGACAGACAGACAGAGACTAATAGAGAGAGAGAGAGAGACAGATAGACAGACAGACAGACAGAGACAGAGACAGACAGACAGAGACAGACAGAGAGAGGCTGTAGGGGGTTGGGGAGAAAGGACAAGTATGATGGAGGAGGTGTGGAAGGAAGAGGTAAAAAGGCGGGAGACAGCAGAGAAGGAAGAGGGAGAGATTAAAGAGGAGGAGGAAAAAGGGTATGATGGAGAGGAACAAGCTTTGAGAGAGAGAGAGAGAGAGAGAGAGAGAGAGAGAGGAGGGGGAGGTAAAAGGAAGGGGGTGGTAGGAAAAGAAGGGTGAGAAGATACTGAAGGGAAACAGGGAAGAACTATAAGACAAGGAGGGAGGGAGGCGCTCTGGGAAGGGGGAAGGGGGAGGGTGGGCAAGAGAGAGAAGGGCTGTAGAGAAAGGAGGGGGAAGGGTGGTAAGAGGAAGGGGTAGTTGAGGAGAGAGGGAGGGGGAGGAAGGCGGCATGAATGGTAGGAGAGTCAAGTAGGTGTGGTAATAGGTGCCATGAAATAATATATAAATCCCTTAATTCTGTGCTGTCTTTAAGAGTATATTTACACTTCTTCCAGGAGATTGGGGTTAACTTAGGAAAATTCTCTGTGATGATGCTTATGAAGACGAAAATTCCCCCAGATAAAAACAGAATATAAGTCGAAAAGAAGCGTTTGAAAGTTGTAAAAATAATCTAGCTCAGACATCATTGCAGTGAGGAGGTTAAAAAGTTTCTTACCTTTCAAACAAGTGACACTAAACTCTCACAGCATATTCTATAACTGTTTCCCTCGTCATTTGTTATGCCTTCTTTTTCTCCTCTATTGGTTCGTGTTGTGCCCATTAAAACACACACACACACACACACACACACACACACACACACACACACACACACACACACACACACACACACACACACACACACACACACAAAGCAGACACGCACATACACACACTAAGAAAACACACACACACACACACACACAAGCAAACACGCCCATGCACACACACAGGGAGAAGGACATATGAGGAAGGGATGGTAGAGGATGAAGAAATTGTTTAGGAGGAGGAGGGGAAGAAAACAAGGTGTGGAGAGAGGGACAAGTCTGGGAAGAGGGAGAGAAGGGGGAGTAAAAGAGGGGGAGAAAAGGGGGAATAAAAGAGGGGGAGAGAAGGGGGAGTAAGAGAGAGAGAGGTGGATTGTTGTTGACCATTTCCCGTCTGTCTAGCCGAGCAGACACATCAACTGCTGGCAAGAGACACGCCTCCTGAAAAGCCGATCCGTGCAGTGAACCAATTTATCCCTTGCAGTTGACAGCGCCCCACAACAGCGAAGCGAGGGGAAAAGTGTGGAGGTTTGATTCCTGAGTGGATGCCGCATTTGCACCTCTCCACCCAATTAGCAGAGGCACCATAGGAAGCTCCACACCACCCGGTTATCTGGTTATATGGTTACCACCCAGCGTTATGAACGGTTTCCTGGGTTGCAGAAAAACATTAAGCTTGTCACTCAGTGCAGGGCTACATAAAGTGACAAGAATAGTTATTAAAAGTGACAGGAAGGCAAGGGAGAAGTAGGAAGAGAGGAGGGCAGAAGCAAAAACAGAATTATAAGAGGTGAAGGATGAAGTGAGCAGCACTACATCGAGTGAGTAGATGATGGTCGCCAACACCTACTACCTTGGAGAGAGGTAGTGGGGGAGGAATGGGAGGGGGAGGTTAAAGGGAGGAATTGCACAGAAGGGTAGGGAGGTGGGGGTTAATGGGAGGAACTGTACGGAAGGGAAGGAGGAGGAGGTAGGATGGAGATGGTAGTTGGGGAGGAAAGGGAAGAAGAAGAAAAGAGAAAATGGTATAAGGTGGAGAGGAAGACAATGAGAGGAGGGAAACAGGGGAAGAGTGAAGAGTTCGACTGACGATGATGTTGAAGATGAAAGAATAGGAAGAGGAAAGGAAGGGGATAGAGTGAATAACGAAGAAATAGAATAAGTGTAGAAGGAGGTATGGGAGGAAGGGAAGGAAAATTTGAGGGATAGAAGATACAAGAGAGAGAAGGATGAAATAGGGAGGGTGGAGAGACAAGAAAAGTGAGAGAGAGAAAGGAGAAAATTGGAAAGAGAGGTATTGCCTGGTGGAGAGGGAAAAAAGAGAAGACGAAGCAAAGTCACAAGAAGGAAAGGAAGATGATTATGAAGAAGAAAAGTGAAGAAAAAGAAGACGAGTAAAGGAGGCTAAAAGAGAGAGAGAGAGAGAAAGAGAGAGAGAGAGAGAGAGAGAGAGAGAGAGAGAGTCCGAAAGCTAAGTAAGGAAAATATTACAGAGAGGAGGTAAAATTTAAGCAAAAAAAAAAAAAAGAAGAAGAAGAAGAAGGGATAAAAAGAGGGGAGAAAAAGTAGTAGTGATGGGAAAATAGAATGCGTAAAGACGGGGGAGGAGAGAGGAAAAGAGAAGGTGGAGAAGAGGGAAAGGAAAAGAAGGAGAGGAACGGCTATATGAATGCCAAGAGAAGAGAGGGAAGCAAGAGAGAAGGGAAGAGCCAGATTAAAGACATACGGAAGAGACAAAAAATTAGAATGAAGGGAGAAGGGAGAAGGGAGGAAGGGAGGGAAAGAAAATGGATAAAGAAGACTAAAAGAAAGAATGGAAGAAAAATTCGAGATAAGGTGGAAATAATAACGAGAAAATTATATGAAAAGGAGGATACGGAGGAAGACAAGAAGCAGAGGAAGAGAATGAAAGGCACAGTGCGTAACGATGAAAGAAAACTGAGGAACAAAGAAGAGAGGAATAAGAAGAGGAGAATGGGAAGAGAAGAAAGAGGAAAAGGAGGAAGGAAGAGGAAGAAGACTGAGAGTAAAGGAGTACCGCCAGCCATAAAAATTCTTTAAGAAGTAAGCAGAAACTAGAGCACTTCAGTTTTTACCTTTACAACCGAGACTTTGAATATTATAAGGAAACAGAAAATACGTGCGAAAAATAGGGTACGAAATAAGACATGCGTTTCACCAGCACCACTGTCATCATCATCATCATCATCATCATCATCATCATCATTCAGTTTCTCGCTCCTAAATTGGTCGGCGCAAAATATGAAATGGAATTATATTGATGGTCAGAACGAGAGAGGATTATGATTCAGTCTGGATGCAGAGGAATACATGTAGGAAAAGACAAGGGAAGGAAAAGACGCGTAATTGATAAAAGAACAAGGAAGAAGAAAGCAGAGTGAAAGAAAAACGAAGGATAGAACTAGGACAGACAGGGAGACAGACAGACAGACAGACAGAAGGGAACTGGAGGTGAAATGCGTGGGAGGAAAATGAGGTTGAAAAGATGGTAGGAACAGGAGAGGAAAACCAGGCAGCAAGGGATGGGGAGAGAGGGAGAGGGATAGAAAGGGAAGGGAAGGATAGAAACGAGAGAGAGAGAGAGAGTGGAGGGAGAGAGGGGTGAGGGAGAGAAGAGGGGAGAGGGAGGGATGTGAGTATGTAGGGCAGCAGACAGGTAACTCAACACTAGGCCAGAGGATAAGCCTCCACCCCCCCCCACCTCCCCAACTCCCACTCTCATCTCTTGTTTTTTTACCTCTCTCTCTCTCTCTCTCTCTCTCTCTCTCTCTCTCTCTCTCTCTCTCTCTCTCTCTCAATCACTCAGCACCCCGAGCTTCTCATGATAAGAAGAGAATGATGGAAGAGGGAAGGAAGTGACAGAGGAGTGGAAGAGAAAGTGGAATGGAAAAAAAAATCAAAAAAATAATTAAGATTGAGAAATGAGAAGGAGTCTATAGATGAGGGAAACGTACAAAGAGGATGATGACGTGGAACGGCGAGGGAAGAGGAAGTGAAAAGCAAGAAAGGAAGAGTCAGCAAAGGAGGCATAAAGATGGAAAAGCGGGAAGGAAATGCAGAAAAGGGAAACTGGTGACAGAAAAGGAGAGCGGAAATTGCAAGGAGACAAACTGAAATAGAACAGCCTAGAACAGGAAGAGGCTTCGAGTGACATGAAGCTCTCTGGCACCTCTCGCCTATTTTTTTCCCACTGTAGGATTCATTTCTTTCAGTTTTGACGTAACATGCGTGATTCACTTATACCATTTGGCGTGTTTACATTTATATCCCACTTTGCAGTTACCAGTTATGTTCAGTTGAGGGGTGATTTTTCGAACTTGAGGATTTAATGTAGCCACCACTGACCTATTCTGACACATTCACTACTTGTCATCATTCCAAAGTTTAATGAAATCGCCTGCAGACAGAAAACAATTATCATTATGAAGGGATTACCGTTCCATACACAGAAAAAGAAGAAGACAAAGGTAACATGGAACCTCATAAACCAACAAGTATACGATATTCAGCCTTTCTCTTTTCTGACTTAACTCCGTATTGTAAATGGTAAAGGAGGTTTCGCAGCACCCCGTCCTTTGTAATTTAATTTGCTTATTACTCTTGTTTAACATTTTCTTTTATGTCCTTCATATCGATGTAAGAAGTGCTTACTGTAGTGCATATCAGTAACATAAAAGGAAAGAATGAGATGCATATATCGGAGTAAAAAGCTGAAGAAGAGGTGATACGGAATTTACAAAGCCACTTAAAATGAGACCTTTACTCCTTATCATATGCTTCCCATTCTTCATTCAATTATCTTTTCCATACACTGCCTCTCCCTTTCCACATTCCCATTAACTTTTATCCATCCTTTTACCTCTCATACCGACAGGAATACAGCTCCGTGAGTATGCCATAAAGGAGGGGGAATATCAGCAAATGTAAAAGATGGGAAGAAGAGGGGTAAGGAGACCCAGACATCGCACAATACTCTTTGACCTATTTCCTACGCATTTACATAAGCGGGGATACTCATTCATCCGTGCACATATATGCGCCTGCGCAAACACACACACATTTAGATAGATAGATAGGTAGACACACACACACACACACACACACACACACACAAACAAACAAGGAGCCTGCCTATCTTCCATCTGCTCTAATAAAGACAAGAATTCATCATTTGAAGAGCCCTCTACTTTATATTTCTTAATCATTTTCCTGTTCTGGTTTCAATGTGCTGAAGAAAATATTCCGTCGTAAGCTAGAACTAAATACGAAGTTCATCACTCTGTAATTAACGTGTTAATCTTCATTGTCTTTAACATCTTTAGTTTCCTGGGTTTCTGTTGTGCATGAAAGAGACAAAAAAAAAAGCATCTGACATTAGCCAAGGCAAAATGAAGTGGGGATATTATGCAACCCCAGTATTAAATTCTGGAGTAACTCAACAGAAATCCCTTCATGCCAGAAGTATCTAAACACCAGCGCATGCCCCACTAATGACGCCACGCTGACCTTCCGACCACCTCCCCCTTCGTTGGCTCTTTGTAAAAACGCTGGGTTAGGCTTAAGTTAAATTAATACTTTCATTCTCCTTCCCTAGACGAGACTTCCCCATCCAGACATCTCAGAGTTATTAATCTAACCTGTCCTTGCATTATTACAAAAGGACGTCACAGGGGGGATTGACACTTAACGTCGTTTGTGGCGCACGCGTAGTTGCAGTTTAGGAACTTCTGGTGCGGGGTACTTCTGGTTTGCAACGATTATCAAAACACTCATGCCACTCTGCCCAGAAGCACGCACATGCGCGTTCACATACTTACAAACTTACATATATGGAGATGCATACACATGCACCCTTGATATGCATACAGTACTTATAGACACATTAATGATTGTAATATATACATCACAAATATATATTTTCAGTCATACAGTCACAAAGATATGTGATAGACATGCACATGCACACCTAAACACATACATATGTGCATAAACATATTTATCTTGCGAGCGCGCACACACACACACACACACACACACACACACACACACACACACACACACACACACACACACACACACACACACACACACACACTCTGCTTGACACTGACCGCCTGATCTTAGCTGACCCAAATATCATCTTAATTGGGGTGATTTAGCCTGATGACATTAGGTATGTTGGGGAGGTGCCAGTGAAGGTAGAGGGATTTAATATCATTACTGCGATCACCTGTTTTACAGTTTATTCTTATCTACGAAATGTTTTACTCACCTTAAGAAAAGTAAATGACTTGGAGGGACTTGGTACAGCCTTAAGTATTCCCTTAAGTATGTGATTCTTAAACTGAGCACAACTATCCTTAAGTAGCAAGAATAAACTCCATGTCGTTGCATTTAAGAGGTTAATACTTTCAATACGTCTGTATTTTTTTCTTGCTGTCTCAAGACGATTTTGCTCATCACAGAGGAGTGTCACAGTCATTAAATGTTAATAAAAGCTTTGTTTAACTCTTAGGTTTGAAGACTTTTCCGAGGCTGAGTAAATATGCCTGGAGATGACAAATAAAACATAAACGACTCTTTATCGTAGGACTGAATCCCCTCACATTAAGGACATCTTTCTGTAGATTCTTCTTCCAATATCTAGATGATTGCATGTAATTAAGGAGGCACCTACCGAACTGAAGGCGTCGGAAAGATACATTCATTTAGCCTTTGTCTATTAAGAGGTTTTCTTTAGCTGAAAAAAGTCGGCTGGTAGGAAAAAGAATACAATACAGAGAACGTCTCGGGCTTATGTGGTTAACCCATTCACTACGCCTACACCTGAGTTTAGTTAATTATTCCTGCCTCAGGATTTGATTCAGCCTGTGAGGGGTTTAATGAAGGCTATATAAAATTTCTCGATTCCCAAAGACGTTTCCTAAGCTATCAAAAAAAAAAAAAAAAAAAAAATCTTGTCAGGATAAAGATATTTCAAATACAGAAGTAGTTTTTTTCATGAAAGAATTAAGGTATTATGCATTGTTATATTAAAGATATTTGTTAATCTCACACACACACACACACACACACACACACACACACACACACACACACACACACACACACACACACACACACACAGAATACTAGGGACTAAATGGTTGAGGACTTAATCTATACTGATGCAGAGAGCAACTTTTTCACTGGAATTCTGTGTTGCGTCCACTGCCTCTCCTTACAACCCCAACAGCACGTCATAAAACACGCCACAATTACTCCAGTATTAAATATAAATGTGATATCCCTCAAGTATCCCACTGAGGTCGGTGATTTATTAGCTCTTAAATGCCAAGTGACGCAAGAGGGCTTCTGGGGACCTGGCCTGTATCAGTGTTGTTGTTGGACTGCTGGATTTACGGAGTGTGTTTCCTTGCTTTTGCCCAGAGTTTCATTCATAGCACACACACACACACACACACACACACACACACACACACACACACACACACACACACTCGCTGGTGCAGTGATAACGTTCTCGCTTGCCAACTGGTGGACGGGAGTTCGCGCCTCGCTCAGGTTGCGAAAAGTGTCACTGACGAAGTGGGTGGTTACTGTCTCCCTTGAGCAAGGGGATGGGTGTGTGCGTGTGTGAAGGTCACAGCCTTGCCCTTAGATCGGACTATATGAGCTCTTAGCTCCCTTTCGGGAGGGTAAAAAGCTGACGATCACGACCATCAAGTGATCCTGACCGACCCGGTGAATTACACACACACACACACACACACACACACACACACACACACACACACACACACACACTCCATCTCTTCCTCCCCAACCCACAATAATGCATGACGTCAAACCAGAGCCAACCACCGTCAATAGTCACTTATTCCGAGAACTGCTCTTTTATAAACCATACTTGAGCCTCCACTGTACTGAAAATCAACAAGGGTACAGAGAGAGGCGGATTATTGGATTATTGCAACAAAAAGAGACGCCGTTGTTATTAAGCTAGATACTAACAAATATTGAGGGGGGGGGGTCCGTAAAAATGACAATATAGTGTTTTGATTAACTGTCAGTTCTTTCAATAGTAACTTCAACAAGTCATCTCCCATTCCCCCACTAAAATCTTCGGACGGAAATACTGTTAACGACCCTCGTGGAAAAGCCAGTACTTTTCCCAGAAATTCTACCATACAGAAAGTCGACCACAACGTTCCTGTACTAGAAACTGACTCCCCAAACTGCTCCTCTAAACATGGGCAACGCTTCGCTGTTGCAACACTCCCTCTAACCAAGCATACTGTATACCCCCCACCTCCCGGCACACCTAACCAAGCGCATAACGGCCCTCACCTCCCCCCTGCTCTTCTCCTTATATGTATAACACAGACTCATTAAAACTTAAAAATTTCAGTAGGTTATCCATGGTAATGATGAAGTTATGAGCAGATCTGATGAAATTATGACTCTTGCTTTTTACATTTAAGCAGCCATTTTTTTTATTACATAATAGGTACAGTCACAAAACTTTATACATAGTTAGATATTCATATAGTAATTTATCATGTACAATTTCTGTTTCCTAGGTACAATAGGTGCAAAGTCTGAATGGAAAAATGCATTGGGCTCTTCAGATTCCTTGCACAGGTCGTACTGAAATCCCTGATATTTTTTTTACGTTTTACTGTGTGTGTGTGTGTGTGTGTGTGTGTGTGTGTGTGTGTGTGTGTGTGTGTGTGTGTGTGTTGAAGCCAAAACTGGGAAAAGAATATTAATGAAACTTGGCATGATGGTTGCAAATGTGTCCCAGGTGGGTCATTTTCAATTTCATGTCTGTTGCTATTTTCTGAGTGGGTGTGTGTTACCCTAATAACGACCCATTAGTTTTGTAATGCGCGCATGTGGAAGAGGCGACAGGGCATTTCCGTGGATTTTCATGTATCATAAAGTCTTTGAAAAGAGAGAGAGAGAGAGAGAGAGAGAGAGAGAGAGAGAGAGAGAGAGAGAGAGAGAGAGAGAGAGAGAGAGAAGATTTCCCCGGGACGATTTTAGGCTTCTGAGTCGTGAAGCATCTTGGTTTTAAACTACGAGTATGTGCTTTCGGCAGCGTTAGTTCGTAAGCCATGGTATCACAGGCGTAATTCTAGCGCGTCTTCTCTCTCTGTCGTGCTACATGCTACTAAGACTTTTTTTCCTCGTCGTGAGTCTTGTCCTGTCTGTGTTCTGCTACATGTTATCGTGGCTGCATCACCTTCGTATGCCATGTCTCGTCACATATACTTGACTCAGCTATAGGCCATTGGTGCGTTTTCTATTTAAAATGTTTTGATGACATTACCTTCATTTCGTAAGTCTTGTTCTGTATTCTATCGCATATCATCGCAAATTGTGTTTTTTGACATGTAAAATATTTATGGCTGCTCTATATCTACAGTCCACGTTTTGTTTTATGTCCACATCCATTTTACTCTCATAGGCAGTGTCCTTGATGTCGGTGCATATATGAAAAGATTGTACCCGCATACCAAAACTGTGTTCATTGTGAGGATACAACAGTTTCAGTCCAACTTGTACGCTCTTCAAGAATAAGCAGAGACATAACATGTATATATTTATAGGTTGGTGGTGGTGCTGGTAGTGGTGGGGTAGGGGGAGCGAGGAAGTGGGAAGCAGTGGACGGGAGAAGGTGTAGGGATGGGAAGACGGAAGGGAGATATGAGATTGGTGGTATGATAGAGTTGATGTCAGGTGTGTGTGTGTGGGGGGGGGGTTGTATTTGTGTGTGTGGGGGGGGTTGTATTTGTGTGTGTGTGTGTGTGTGTGTGTGTGTGTGTGCGTGTGTGTGTGTGTGTGCCCGTGGATATTCTTTAGTCTCCTGAGCAGTGTTCGTTCAGTTTCTGGTGCAAAAGTAAAGTTCCCTCTGATGGCAGTACATCATGTTAGCTCTGTCAGATATTTTTACCGATGCGTCATATTAGCCGTGCATGTGTTGGTGTTGCATGAGACGCCATCCCAGTGTGAGGTGCCGACACAGACAACCCTGGTGCCACAGTCAGCGAGGCGCCTGGCTGCGACATGGCCTGGTTGTGGGCTTGCAGACGAACCTCTATCCTTGACTCATAGGATTTCTCTCAGCTGTAATAAATCGTCTGGTGACTGAGAGTTGCCCTGATTCTAGCAAGGGTTGGAGACCGACCTACCCTGCCCTCACCTTAACCCTGTCGCTGTTAGGATTTCTCTCAACTGCAATAAATCGTCTGGAATATGAGAGGTGTTGCGGACCACCCTATATCCTTGGATTATTGTGTACGTGTGTCTGTCTGTGTGTTAATCTGTCTGTTCTATCTTTTCTGCATCATGTGAGGCTGGAAGAAGAGGAGGTCGACTAAGAACCAGGTGGAGTATGAAATGGATGGTGGAATGTGACAGCATGAGTCGTTGCTGAGTAGGGATATGCCATAATTACCCGGAGGTTATAGTATTTGCAGACCCCTGTACATAAAGATAGATATGTGGATAGAATAGGTGATACATACATACATACATGCATGCATACATATATACATACATACATACATACATACATACATTCATATATACATACATACATATATATATATATATATATATATATATATATATATATATATATATATATATATATATACATATATACATACACAATACACATACATGCATATATACAACATATATACTGTACATTGAATAACTGATGCATAGAACACATACATACATGGACAGAGAGATGGCTTGATGGATAAACAGACATAGACAGAATGAGTGACTGATGAATAGGCACAGTGACAACCTGACCCATTTCCAGTACAAAATCCTGTAATACGCTGTGAGAAACAAAACTACTGAACTAAAACTGTGACGACTGCCGTATTAGCTGTGACTACTGCTGCATAAGCTGTGATGACCACTATTCACTGTAGTGGCTGCTGTATTAGCTATGATGATTGTTGTATTAGCTGTGCCACTGTATTAGCTGTAGTGCCTGCTGAATTAACTACAACTACGACTGTATTACATGTGACGGCTGTTGTGTTACCTGCGACAACTGCTGTAAAAACTGCGACACTGCTGCATTTATTAGCTGTGACTGCTGCTACATTAACTGTGAATACTGCTATATTAACTCTGACTACTGCTGCATTAGCTAAGACTTCTGCTGTACTAGCTGCAACGGCTACTATATTAACTGTGACTTTTGCTGTATTAGCTGCAACGGCTACTGTATATTCTGTGACGGCTGCTGTATTAGCTGTGATTATTGCTGTATTAGCTGCGATGAATATCGCATTTTCTGTGGTGGCTGCTGTATTAGGTGTGGTGGCTTCTGTATTAGCTGTGGTGGCGGCTGCATTAGCTGTGGTGGAGGCTGTATTACCTATGACGGCTGCTTTATTACCGGTGGTGGCTGTTGTTATACCTGTGACGGTTGCTTTATTAACTGTGGTGGCTGCTGTATTTGCTGTGATAGCTGTAACGGTTGTGTGTATTTGCTCTGACGGCAGCTGTAATAGTTGTGTTGGCTGCTATATTCACTGTAATCGCTGTGGGGGTTGCTGCATTAATTGTGACGGCTGCTGTATTAGCTGTTGTGGCTACTATATTCGCGGTAATCGCTGTGAGGGTTGCTGTATTAACCTCGACGACTGCTGTATTACCCATGATGGCTGCTGTATTAGCTGTGGTGGTTGCTGTATTGACCAGCGGATACTGTATTAGCTGTGACAGCTGCTGCATTAGCTGTGACGGCAGCTATATTAGCTGTGACAGTTGCTGTATTAGCTGTAATGGCTGATCGCTGTTTTATTTGCTGTGACGACTTCTGTATTTGCTCTTCTGGCTACAGTATTCGCTGTGATGGGAGTGAAGACTGATGTACTAGCTGTGATTAATGTTGTATTCATTCTAATGACTGTTGTATTAGTTGTGACTCTGGTTTTAGGTTCCCCTCCATGCCGATGGTTTGTCTTGCCGGAGAGCCTCGCATCCTACGGACCCAGCATAAGTTTCTCGACCTCTATGTGGACGGCCCCCGTCTCACCTGAGCCCCCCACATTGACTATCTTCGGTAAGCATGCCTTAGGCGGCTGGGTAATCCAGAAGTTCGCTGGGGTGCTGATCGATGCACTGTCCTCCGCCTGTATCTCATTCTTCTAAAGTTAGCTTTCGTATAGTTCCTCACTTTATGGATCAGCTGTCCAGACCCACTTCAAGAAGTTAGATGTTGTCCAGAATACTGCACTTAACATTGCCCAGGTGCCTCTGTTGTTTCGCTTCACCGCTTACCATGGAGTCTGGGATGTTACCCTCTTCATCTATGGCATGGAGCTGGTCTGTCGGCTGCTCATATCATTTTTGCCCTTCCCTCTAGCCACCCTGTCTCCTCATCCACTGCCTCCCCACGGTCCTTCACCAGCCTCCAGAGTGGCCATGAGTGCGGTTACGCATTATTCTCTCCAGCATCCAGGCCTACCTTACCCTATCTCAAGACCACCCATTCCCTGCCCTAATGACCCATTTCCCCCCGTCCCCTTTGGTTGGATTTATTTGTGATAGTCTCCCCCTAATTCTCGGTGCTGTTCCTGAAGTCAACTGATGCAGTCTTGGCACGGCAGCTCTTCCTTAGCATGGACTCCTCTCTTCATAAAGACTCCTTTAGAATTTACACGGATGGGACCCACTCCTCCCTATTTTCCTTTGCCTCTGCTGCCTTCTTTAAGGACCTTTCCTTATGCCAAACTTGGTCTTTGCATGGGCGCTATGATGTCCTGATTGTGGATCGTTTTAATGTCGACGTATCCATCAGTAATATATGAGAAGATAGTGAGTTGTAATGTACAACAGAAATCGCTATGGATGAGGCACCACTAAATCTCTAAAGCCACTTAGAATCTAACCCTCAGTTTTCAGCCTCAGTTGCTACAAACCCACGCCAGCCTGAGAAGGCCAAGCGCTGTATGACGTATATTAACCCCTTCACTGCCATGACCCTCCCCCCCATTTTTTTTTTTTTTTCAGATTTGGGAAGATATACTGTGAAGGGGTTCATGAAAGCTCTAGCTAACTCATCGCTTCGAAAACTTAATCCCAAGTGAATAAAATCGTCTACTTGTAGTAAAGAAAAAAACGAAACAAGTCACCGTGCTGAAAGGGTTGATTTAGATACCCCACAAATCTGTCAGTGTCAGAGAAACTACCACTTGAACACGGCCTAAATTTACGGAGGCCATCAGGACTAAGCTAGGACAGAAATGGAAGAGTAAAAGCAAGCAAGCAACGATGCAGGCAAGTGTTTGCATGAAGACATTAAGGAGATTAAACCCAGAGACGTATAAATAGCAGGGAACCTAATACATCAGAGGACGGTAAGGTACCCAGGCGTAGACCAACATAGCGTGGCGTGACTGACTGACTAGGGGAGCAAGAGAGACGGACCTTAAGTTAATTGGATGTTACAAGATTCTGCACTCTGCTAGCTGGGTGGCACTGACATGAGGCAGACAGAGACACACTGAAATTTAAGTAAATTGGGTATCACAGCATTCTGCTACTATTTCATTTTGTTGCACCATCAGGAGAGAGAGAGAGAGAGAGAGAGAGAGAGAGAGAGAGAGAGAGGGGGGGGGAAGAGGGAGAGGGAGAGAGAATTAATTAGGTGTTACATGACTCTGCAGTTGTTTACTTTGTTAGCACTAAGTGGCACTTGGTTTGGTTGCTTAAGGTGGCGTGTAAGAGTAAGGGAAGGACTTAGAGATGTTGGTTTATGGGGTGATAAATGAACCTGAAGATAGCTAAGTGTTACAAGATTAGCAGTTAATTGGTTTGATGGCAGCAAGAGTGCAACAGACAAGAGATGAACATGAAGAAAATTAAGATTAACAAAATTATCTAAATATTAATTGATGTGGTTTTAAAATAAGTAAATGAGGAAACAAAAGAGGGGCCTTCTGCTAAAAGTTTTGGCGGTTAAAAAATCTGACGGCGGTAAGTTGTCTGCCTAATCAAAACTAAATTTTGAAGACATTATTATAAGATTATGCACTCGTCGGGTTAGGAGCTATGGAGAGATCTGAATATTCCAAAGGATCCCACAGGATTCAATACATTGCCTTACTTCATGGCATGAACTAATCTTCAAGGGTACGGTACACAGTGAAAGCAAAGTAAACTAAGCGTTACAATATTCTGCCGTTATCCAGTCTGGGTGCAAGAAGTGGGGTGAGAAAGTATGCCAAAAACTTAGATGAGTTAAATATTACAGGATTTTGTATGTTCCAAGTTTTCACAGCTTCAAGATGAAGGTATAGGTGATAAAGGCACCTAAAGAATGTTTAAAATTACCTACAGTTGTTTGACTAGCGAGTGCCTGAAAAAATTTGCATGCACCAATATCTTTGTTTCCATACCGTTACTGAGTCCACCGTGATCAATTCTGACCAAAAAGTAGAAAAAATTATTTTCGCATACTTTAGCGTGTCGCGATTTTCGATAATTTTCCGCCGTCGCGTTGCGCGCGATTACCATATTCTTTGGTTGGTAATTTTTGGCACTCTCTGGATTTATCCCCTACCTAATGCAAAACGAATGGGGTTTATATATATATATATATATATATATATATATATATATATATATATATATATATATATATATATATATATATATATATATTACCGTTTCCGTGAAAGAAACACACAAACGCACAGACAGACGCACATACACAGCGTGACTAATTTTTAGATCGTCCTTGCTTTCTTGACCCTTCCTCTGTTTCCCATGCTTTGGTGAAGGAAAACAGTCTGGATGTTGATTAGCCTACTATTATTGTTAGATTATTTAGTATAAGTAATAGTAGTAGTAGTGGTGGTGGTGGTAGTAGTAGCAGTAGCATCATTATTATTATTGTTGTTGTCATTAATATCATGGTATTATTTTTTCAGTCTTAATATTGTTGTTGTTGCTGTTGTTACATGATCCCATAACTAGACTGTTTAGTTACCTCTTTGCTTGGGGCAGAAAGAAACATGAAAGAATATCCAAGTGCCTAATATGGCGCCTCTAAAACCTCAGGATCGGTGAGAGGGGAACTTAAAAACATATAACATTAAAAAATTCTATAAACATTTGTTTGGGTGGAAAGAGACCACTGGCTCAGATAGCAATATGAAAATGGCTAACCGCTTCAAAACGCGTACGTCTTCATTAGTATACTTTCGCAAATACCAGATGGTTTTATTCAGCTTAGGAGAACGCCTCAGTTAAGGGGTTAGTGAGTCTATTACCGATGTCCTCCAGTCAGTGAGTCTGTCCACAGCTTAGTAGAATCGTTTTAAAATACCGAGAGTAAAACAAAAATGCTGTTGCACTGAAGCGGGTTATGGCATAAAATTCAAAATGTATCGCTAAGAAAGAGGCGTTATTTTCGTAGTCCTTTCAAATGCGATCCAACTTTTCTATATATATATATATATATATATATATATATATATATATATATATATATATATATACATATATATATATATATATATATATATATATATATATATATATATATACCTGCCAGTTGTCTCACGCTGCATCCCGTGAGACGTGAGCTTGATAGACGGACCAACAGGCGATTCTCTTCCTACTCGGTAACGACCTCTTGCAGCTCATCCCCCCACCGCCTTCTCGGTCTCCCTCTATCCTCCCTGACAATGTAGCACCTTTTATCCTTCCACGTCTCTCTCTCTCTCTCTCTCTCTCTCTCTCTCTCTCTCTCTCTCCATAATTTTATTTTTATCTCAATAAAATTATCAATCTCTCTCTCTCTCTCTCTCTCTCTCTCTCTTCTTCGTCTTTGCCTTTGTTTTCTTCTTCTTCTTCTTCTTCTTTACACATTTTCTAACCTTTTTCCACTTAGTTCTCGGTGTCCTCTTTCTCCTCCAAACCTCATCACTCACAAACCATCAACAAATTAGCGTGACTGATGAAGGATTAAGTTTCCTAGTTTTTCCTTTCATTCTTGTGATTTTTCTTTCACGTAACACAGATCCCTGACCCACTCTGTCCTGCTCCACTTAATCCCTCTTTATTTCTACGCTTTTGTTTATTTCCTCTTGCCATCACTCTTGTTTTATATTAATTTGTTATCGTTGTGTTTAATCCTCGTTTCCTTTCTCATATTTGCATCCCTTTCTGTCCTTTCGTACCGTCCCACCTTTGTTTTATCTTTAGCTGTGCCATGTTTCCTTGCCCTCCTTTCTTCCCTTCCATCCTCTCTTCTCTCCCTTCCTTTCCTTCCTCTCCTTCTTCCATCCTTGACCTCTTTTCTTCCCTTCTTCCATTCTTCTCTCTCTTCCTTTCCTTCCTTTTTTCCTTTGTTTCATTTTCTTTCATTTTGGTTCACCCTCTCCTTACATTCCCTTCACTTCCCGTTCTTCCTACTTTCCTTCCTTTCTTCCTGCCTTCTCTTTCTTATTTTCTTTCCTTCCATCTTTCCTTCCCCTCTCTTCCTTCCCTACCTTCCCTTCTTATTCGTTCTATCCTTCCTTCCCTACTCTTCTTCGCCCATTCATCCCTGTCCTACGTCACCTTCGTCCTTCTCATATTCCCTATTTTCTTACATTATTCCCTCTTCCCAGAATATCTTTTGGTCGTAATCTTGCAGTCTTAGGAAGCTTCCCGGCACTCTTTCCTTGTCACTTTATCTATGCTTATTATCTTCGTATGCGTTTTTTTTTTATTACAGCGACGTTTTAGATATTGTTGCTCTACTGATTTTACTCTAACTAGGCCTAAAATTGCCATCCCTCCACCTTGAATGCTGGGTTGTAACAATAGATTAATACTAGAGTATGGTGCTAGTCACGAAGAAGTGCTATGAAAAAGATACAGAGCAACAGCATTGTCTTTTTCTTTTTCTGCCAAAGCTACGTAAAGTAAGCTACAAAACAACGAAAATCTGTGCCAAAGTAATGTGAAGGAAATATACTATCATGTCTCAAGAACTATGTGAGGAGTCGCCGCTCTCCTTTCTTTGTCTTTCGTACAAAAAAGTCATGAATTTCAACGCAAGTTTTGAAAATCTAGTCTAAATCTGGTGGACCTCTATGAGATGGTAATGAAGTGCGTTTGTTCGCCACTCGTCTATGCGTGTCCTTCATGTGAACACAGAGCTTAGTTGTGACGTGAGATTCATCATAAGTATGTCTGGGCCACGTGTGTTGAGCCTGTACGACGCCAATGATTAGCACGTGCTCTAGTTCTGAGGGTGGTGTTATGTTACGTGTTATTGCAGTGACTCTAGCCGTGGTGCCCGTGCTCTTTTGCATGATAACAGAAGAGCTTTAATTATATTTCTTATTCTCATTCGTGGTCTATATTTACCTTTAGTCCACTGTCTGCTGCAGATAGATTAGTTTGCATATTAACAGCCCATTATCATTTCCAGCTCCGCTCCTTCTTGTTTCCTTGCCGAGTTGAGAGGAAGAATTTTTTCCCTGGCGGCTCTCCAGAGATTAGTTATGTCTGCTTCAAGGGAGCCAAGTTCTTTTCACATATTCTTTGGTTTAGCAAATAATCCGTTAGTTTAGATTGTCACCCCATTTGCTATCGTGAGAGAAAATCACTTTTTGTTAGTTGCATAAAATATATATTGCCTATCGACTGCGCAAGGATCGTTAAGAAAGAGAGCCACTGTAGGTTTAAGAATTTAGGAGGGAAGGTTCCACGACCCCCACTTCGTCCCGTTTCAGAATTCCTGACAAGTATATGACTCTCGCTGCCAAGCTGAAGGAGGTTTTTCTTGCTATCATTCTTTGTGGAACAGTTATCTGTCTATTTACGTCGAGTTCCATTTTCATATTCTTGGGTACAGCAAATCGCCTCTGAACTGAGAATGGGAACTAGTTAGTTATCGTGACACATGAGTACACTCTATCAGAATATGGGAATTACTGACATTTATGTGGCTCTTTATGTCACATATCAACCACTTTACGTAGAGTTCTCCTCTGAATAATTTCATCAGGAGCTGACTCGAACAAAATATCTAACTTTTGCCTTCACAGTAACTGGGTTGTGGAGATTGCTTTAATCTTTAGACTTTGTAGGGTTCTGCATATTTAATAAAATCGTTTTAGCTCAACCAGAACAAAATATATTTCTACCATCGCATTGAAAAAGTTAGCATCTCCAGTATCATAACATGCTTTATATTTCATCCTCGCTATCAACAGACGATTTTGTTTACCCTGGGAGAGACTTTTAGAGATGGAGGGATTACGTAGTTTCATTAATTCCTTCACTACGGGAGGATATCCTAAATAGCATTAAATCATCTGAAAAAGTCATGAGTGAAGTAAAAATGGCCTCCTTGGGCTGATGGAGTGTAAATAGTGTGGGTGACAGAGCGACTTGGAGGCGTTTTTCCTGCTGCCACCCTTTGCGGGACTAGGGCTTCGGGCTATAGATAGATAGATAGACAGATAGACAGACGTAGCTAATGACCACCAGCAAATGGCCGTCACCTTTACGTATTGAGGTGGTTTACGTCAGATGAGTGGCGTCTGAAGTAAAGATATTGCATCCACAGCCTCACTAGCTTGGCCTTATTCTCTCCACTCACGTCAGCTCACCATATTAACCCCTTTACCGATATGACATCTGTGTTTTTCATTCGTACTACCAATAGGTAATTATAATAAGACTGTACATGATCCATTAACCTCCTCATTAGCGATTTTTTTTTCATTTTTTATTAATTTATTTATTTAATAATGAGATGAGAGATCACCTCCAGACCCAGTCCGTCTCACTAACATTTTTTATTTTTATGGGGGTGGGTGACGGGGAACGAATTGCTTCACTGCCGTATTCTTTCGCCATTTTAGCGAAGCCATACAACACAGCACGGCACAACGCACCATCCTCTTACATCACCCCATACAGAATCATCTTCCCACAACACCACATCAAGGGCTTTGACCGAATGAGCCTTAAGTTCACATACCTAATATTTTTGTGCGTGTTGCTAGTGTCTTGAGATGGCATGAATACGAGCGTGGCTCTTACTTTTTTTCTTTTTATTCTTCTTTTTGCTTGTTTCTCTCCTTCTTCTTGGTTCTTCTTGTGGGGAAAATAACACTAAACAAAACTAGGGTCACGCCCGTGCCCACCAACCTATAAAGCTTCTTTCCAGAGTGCATTACCCTCTCAGCCCAGCACTATCCCAGCCTACTTCTTTTCGCCAATTCCCTTTCCCCCCTTTATTTTGCACTGTCGGCCCCTCGTCTCATATAGAATTTTTGCAAGAAGTTTGTGTGTGTACGTCCCACCTTCCCACAACCCACCACTATCTCATTCCAACCAGCCAACTTCTGTACATACACCCCACTGATTTCTGTTACGATCATGATCTGCTAAATATTATAGCAATTATTGCCTCGACTACCTAGTGACGAGGTAGGGCCATGTTCATAAAATATACTTCCTCCAAAGTGCACCACCATCCACTAACATGCCAGTCCATCACTACCACTCGCATCTGTCCACCCCATCAAGTCCTGTACGACCTCAATCGTTATCACTTTGAAGTCTTCAAGGGAGTGACCTGAATCGATATAATTTGACTTTAATCAATATGATAGGTCTGAAGTGACAAGAAAGAACATAAGTGGATCTACGTTGACTAAAACAAGCCAGGATGAGTCTGCCTGGGTGGGAACAAGTCTGAAATGAAGTAGAATGACAAGAATGGATTTAAGCAGGCCTGACTGGATGTAAATGAACCTATAAATGCCTAAATGGACTTAAATAAACCAAAGCTGATTAGGATGGTCCAGACCTTGTATGATTTGGCGTTATGAGAACCCAGATTAGAAAATTGGACATGAATGGAGATAATTATAAATGACTGGCTCTGAACTAGGCCTGCATGGATGAGACTAGGCTTTGATGAGACTAAAGTTGCCTGATTGGTCCTGAACTGACCTAACTGGTCTTAAGTGAACCTGACTTGATACGTCTGGGTTGAAATGGATGTGAATGGCTTGTGCTGACCTTCAGTGGTTTGGATGGACCCGACTGGACATTGTTGGCCCTGAACTGAACTGAACTGGCAGAAATGGACCTGAAGTACTGGATCTGAGTATGACTACCACAGTCTAAAAGAATAACTATAACTGTTTACTCGTATCGTGAGACCGGATCCGACCTAAATAACTGACCCAATTTGACCTGAATGGGCGCCATGGGCCTGGATGGACGCCAAGGGCCTGAGTGGATCATACGTAACCAGCAGCTGACCACTGTATTAATTCAATTCAAACTAAACCATGCAAGAAAATTATAAACCATCACGACTGTTTTTTTTTTTTTTTTTATTCTGGCAGTTGACGGCCATTCCTGTTTCTGCTTTCGGGTGAACTCTCTTAGTGAACAAACCGCTGTTACATCTCACAGCCTGCTATAGTTAATTATCTCTTTCGTCACAGTATCGTTTAGTTTATATTTTGTGCATGCCATTCGATTTCATTCATTTTAAGACACACATTCTGCACTCAAGTTAAAAATAATCGTCATTGCCTGTTCAGGACGTTAATGTCTTCTTTATTTTTGACACAGGCAGAAAGTTACATAAATTTAAGGGAAAAATCTGGCCTTGAAG
>NC_137016.1:5527905-5562905 GCF_032717465.1 Coenobita brevimanus | reverse complement strand
TTAGAAATTATAAAAGGTGTTAGAAAGATGTTATCAATGTTAGAAAGCTGCCGAAATGTACTATAAATGTTAGAATTGCTAGAAATGTTAGAAGGGTGTTAGTAAGCCTGCCGAGTCGAGGAAAAAAGGGATCAAATTATTCTTGTAGATCTCCTATTACTTCTTCCTTGGCTGTTCCCCACCCATTTTATGCCCTGGTATTCTATTGTTCGTTATTGTATACATCTTTTCATTGTCGGTAAAGTCTGCATCAGTAACATACAAGAGGACGTTCGGGTTTAATATCTTCACTCCGATGACGCTCTTTCGTTTTTTATTCCTAGTTTCGGAGATGTTTACGCAGTTCAGAAGGAAGGTTTTGATTTGATGGGGTATAGCCTAAATTGAAACTCTCTCTGCTAGATGTACGTTCCTGCACAGAGTACAATTGCCAGGCTAGAGGCAGAATGACATATAAAATAGGTCATCGGATTTAACGAGTTAGCGAGTAAAATAAATAGGTAAGGAAGATGTGGTAGTAAACAGAGTTGCCACTTTCGATTTGGATGGAGCACCCCTCTGTGTAGCGCTGATGACACTTGCCACCTGTCATGTCGTTGAGCAGAGATGGCTTCCAGTCGTAGAAAGACCTCCCACCTGCTAGCGATAGCTTGCTTTGCAAGCATTCGATTTGCCACAGTGTTGGTTCGGAGCCTATTTGAATGCTTGGTTTTGATGATGCTGATCTTAGGAAACATCCGTTTAACTGAAGCAGACGAATGTGGCAGGACCAACAGATCTCGCACCCAGGCGGCAACCGGAAGTCAGAACTTGACCTGTTTGTATCCCAGGCTTCCGCCGCCTACGGTCCCGAGTCTCTCGACTTTTATTGATGAACGATTCAGATTCAAGACTTATATAATGTTATTTAGCAATCGTCGTATGTAATATTGTGTCGTGTCTAGTTATTTAATTATTATTTTTATATACAATAAATGCTCCTACAGCACATGGAAAAATATCTTATTTTTTATAAACTTGACAAAAATTCCAAGAATTTTTGAATTTTAGGGAAAAAAAAAACTACAAAACTTCAAGGTCGGAAAAAAAAAAAAAAACTCAAGATCTAGTCGAAAAACCCAAGGAGTGGCAACACATGTTGTAAATATACCAAGCCTCTAAGAATACAAACACAATACGGTGTGCAGAGCGACATTCTATAAAACCGGGAGGGATTAATCTTTCACGAGGAAATAGCACAAAATCAGTTGAGCTCTACAGAAAAAGGCACAATAGTTAATGTGCTGCGAGGCTTCATAATGCATGTTTGGTGCGTGGATTCCAAAGCACTGGATCACCGGAGACCTTTGGGGCAGGGCTGGAAGTGGGTCAGTCGGTCACAAGGAGGGTAGAGTGTCTAGGTTTGGGGTTGACGAGGGGGAGGGGGGAAGGAAGGCAGCTTCAGCCAAGTTGGACAGTTGAATAAAAACACAAACATTCATCACAGCTGTTTCCCCGAAGCCTCAAAGCAGGAGGGATCCCCTACCAACTGAAGGATATACCGACTAATAAGTACCTTTTGCTTTAGCTACCTATAGCAAGGAGCACACACACACACACACACACACACACACACACACACACACACACACGCACGCACGCACGCACGCACGCACGCACGCACGCACGCACGCACGCACGCACGCACGCACGCACGCACACACACACACACACACACACACACACACACACACACACACACACACACACACACACACACACACACACACACACACACACACACACACACACACACACACACACACACACACACACACACACACACACACACACACACACACACACACACACACACACACACACACATAAAGTTTGTGGGGTGGTCACTGAGAAGCAAACGCCTGTCCGGATGAATCAGTAGCCAAACCTTCCCCTTATCACTTTATCATTCAGATGTCTCCAGTTCAACCGTCTGTGTCTCGTCTCTGTCCTACCCTTATCCGAACTCCCACATGACATTTTCCTTCAGGAGAAAAGGGTATGAAGGGAAGGAAGAAAAGGAGGTGAGGAGGAGAGAGGAAGGGTAGGAAGGAGCAGAGGGAAGTAAAGAGGAAGAGGAGTACTAAAAGAGAAAGAAGCATGAGGCGTGGAAGAAGAGAAAGAATGGGAAGAGAGGAGGGAAGGAAGGTGGAAGAGGAAGGGTATGAGAGGAAGAACAGAATGGCAAGAAGCAAAAGGACTGTAAGGACAAGGAAGAATGCAGGTGGGGGGAATAAGGTAGGGGAGGAGACAGGGGAGGGAGAGAGGAAGGGTGAGGAAGGGTGAAATGGAAGGAAAGGAAAAAGGTGAGGCAGGTAAAGAGGAAGAGGTGGATTGGTGGAGGAGGAAAGGATAAGGGGATGAGGAGAAATAGAAGAAGAAAGGAGATAAACGTAGGGAGCGGGGAGAGGGAGTGGGAAAAGGTGGGCAGACCAGGTGGAAAGAGAGGAAGAGAGTGAGGCAGCTGAGTGGAAAAGGAGGGGGAGGAAGGCAAAGGAAGAGGGGAAAGAGGGGAAGGAAAGAATGAAATATCTTGATGGAGGGAAGGCTGGCAGGGGAGGAGAGGGGATTAGTCAGATGGAGGAAGGCAAGGGGAGGTAAGGGGAGTAGGTAGGGAGGGGAGGGGAAGGGAGGGCAGGAGAGTGGGGAGAGACAGCTGGGTGGAGGAGAGTGAGGCAGGCAGAGTGGAGATAAAAAACAGCCAAGGGAGGGAAGGGAGAGGGCGGCTAGAGGGAGAGGGAGGATAGAGGAACAGAAATGGAGAGGAGGGAAGAGGGAGGGACGAACATAGGGAGAAGGGATAGAGTGAGTTTGTTGAATAGACAGGGAAAGAGGGAAGGGGAGGATTAGATGCAGGGAAGGAGAGAGGGGCAGGCAGGGAAGAGAGAGAGAGAGAGAGAGAGAGAGAGAGAGAGAAAGGGGGGGTTACAAGAATACAAATATAAGAGAGAAGGTAGACAGAGAGGGTATATATAGGATGGAGAAGGACTGAGAGAGGGAGCCTTATGAGAATGAATGTAGGGCGAGCTGCAGGGAGTGTGAAGGAAGGGTGTGGTCTGATGAGCAAGGACGTGAGGGAAGCTACGATAATAAACCTTTTGTTGATATATTGCCGGGAAACTAGGTAAGAGTGATAATGATGGTGACGATGGTGATTATGATGATAATGATGATTATAACTATAAGAACAATAACAACAGCAACAGAGACGATAAAAGAATAATAATAATAACCTATCTATCTATCTATCTATTGCCAGACGCCTCAATCCCGTTTGGGGTGGCCACAAACAAATCGCCTCCAAGTCGCTCTGTCCCCCGCCATTTCACTGCCCTGCTCCCAACTCACACCCCCCTCTCTCATATACCTCTCCACCCCATCCCTCCATCTCATCCTCGGCCTCCCCCTCCCTCTTCCCCCCTCCACCTCACTCACATACACTCTCTTCGTCAGTCTTTCACCCTCCATCCTCTCCACATGGCCAAACCACCTCAGTGTGTTCCTCATAACGCTTCCTATCACATCCACATCCACACCACAAAGCTCCTTTATATCCTCATTCGTCAGCCTGTCTCTCCACGTGACTCCACAGGCTCCTCTTAAAAAACTCATTTCCACTGCTCTCACTCTTGACTTGTGTCCTTCCAACAACGCCCAAGCTTCACTTCCGTACGTTAGAGTTGGTATCACAATACTGTCATGTAGTAACTTTTTCACTTCCATGCTCACTTCCTGTTTCTTATCACTGCTTTCAAAGAACCAGCAACCTTTCTTCCCTGCTGTACCCTTTCAAGCACTTCACCCTCCAAACCTCCATCCTTACTCATCACACTACCCAAGTACTTAAACGTACTCACATTTTCCAATTCCTCACCATCCAACCTCGCTGTACATTCACTAACTTCACCTCTCTCAAAGACCATCACTTTACTCTTCCCTACATTCACCATTAGGTTCCGTTTCTTACACACTCTCTCAAAATCATCCACCAAGCCTTGCAGCTCCCCTTCGTCTTCACTCAACAACACAGTATCATCTGCAAACAACAGTACAGGGAGTTTCCAAACACTATCCTCTCTTACCAGGGCCACTCCAACATCCACTACCCTACCTTGTACCTCTTTTATTACCCCATCCATGTACAGATTGAACAACCATGGAGACATGACACATCCCTGTTTCAACCCAACTTTCAAAGAGAAAAATTCACTTAGTTCACCATCCACACGCACTGCAGCCTTCGCACCATCGTACATACTCTTCACAGCATTCAACAACTTCCCATCTACTCCATATATTCTTAACACTTTCCACAATCCTTGTCTATCCACCCTGTCATATGCTTTCTCCAAATCCATGAAATCCGCATACAACTTCTTTCCCTTCTCTAGAAACTTTTCCACTAAAGATCTAAGAATGAATATCAGATCTACACAACCTCTTCCCTTCCTAAAGCCTCCCTGTTCTTCTCCAACTAATTTCTCTGTTCTTTCTCTAACTCTGTCTATAAGTATCCTACCATACACTTTTCCTATTATACTAAGAAGACAAATGCCCCTATGATTACCACACACTTCTTTTTCCTCTTTTCCTTTGTACAAGGGAATAATTATACATGACTTCCAATCCTCCGGGACTCTACCTTCCTCCCAGGCCAATCTGCACATCTTCCACATCCATTCTACTACTATCTCTCCCCCATGCTTCAGCATTTCACCACACACTCCATCAATTCCTGGGGCTTTCCCTGATTTAACTTTCTTCATTGCTTCCACAACTTCTATCCTACTGATTTCTTCCTGTCTTCTCACCTCCCTCCTTCTCCCAGCCATTCCCCAGCCAGTTATACTCGCATTACTTCCATCCTCTACGTTCAACAATTCCTTAAAAGTGTTCTCTCCATCTGCTCACTTTTTCTCCCTTCTCCACTAGTAATCTACCATTTTTATCTTTCACTCCCCTGCTAACTTCACTTCCACCCTGTCTTACTCTTTTCACTTCTCTCCAGAACATTTTCTTACAGTCCCTCCACTTTACACTCAAATTCCTTCCAAATTCCTCATCCACTCTCTTCTTACTCTCTCTTACTAATCTTTTCACCTCTCTCTTCCTTTCCACATATAACTCTCTCTTCCGCCTCTCAACTTCTTCCACGCCCCTATTTCTCATCCATTCATTGTATGCTTTCTTCTTTTGTGCCACAGCCTGTTTCACCTCTTCAGTCCACCACGCTATTCCTTGCACCCCCCTCCGTCTTCTCTTCCTTCCACACACCACATCACATGCTGCACATATTTCTTCTGTAAATATCTTACACACACCTTCCACGTCTCCCATCTGCTCCAATTCATATTTGCCCAATCGTTCCTCCACTTCTCTCTTATACTCTGCCTCTTTCTCATCCTCTTGTAATCTTTCCACTCTCCTTGCAACTACTCCTTCCTCTCGTCTTTCCCTTCTTCTATTCCTCCATCTTACTTGCATCCTAATTCTGGCCACCACCAAGTAGTGGTCAGAAAGTCCACTCCCCCAACCTCTATACACTCTTGCATCCTTTACACATCTTCGCATCCATTCATCCACACACACATAATCAATCATTGCCTTCCTTTCATTAAGTTCACCACCCACCCTTCTCATCACTCGCCATGTATACCTGTGGATCATTTTATGCCTGAAGAGGGTATTGGCTATCACCAACCCCCTCCCAGTACAAATGTCCACTAACGCACTCCCATTCTCATCTATCTCAGCAGGCACACCCCACTCACCAACTATTCCATCCACCTTCACATTACCAACTTTACCATTCATATCACCAATCAAAAACACTCTCTCATTCTTTCCAAACTTTTCCATGCACACTTCCACATTTGTCCAGAACTCTTCTCTCACTCTTCTAGCACGATCTTGCGTTGACGCATACACACACACAATCGCCCACATTTGTATTCCAACTTTCAACTTTACCCACACAATCCTTGACCCAACTGATCCATACTGTCTTATGCTCTTCTTCCATCTTTTACTCACAACTATACACACTCCTTCCTTTGCCCTCTCATTCTCATCTACTCCTGCACATATACCCCATCCATACTCCCATTCTCTCACACTTTCTCCTCTCCATTTTGTTTCAGTTATTCCACATACATCCACTTTCGCACCCTCAAGCACCTGGACAATCTCTCTCTCTTTCACCTCATCATTCGCTCCTCTTACATTCCATGTACTCATTACCAAGTCCTTTGTCCGGTCCTGGGTCGTCATCGTTTGGTCAGTCCTTGTCCGAGGCTTCCTGTTTGTTTTTTTAGTTAGTTGTTTTCCGGGGAGGGGCACTAACCCTCCGCCAACCCTTTTAGTCGCCTTTTACGACAAGCAGGGATACTGGGGGAGTATTCTTGAAAACTCCCCTACCCCCAGGGGGGTAATAATAATAATATTAATAGTAATAATAACAAAAGTAATAATAATAATAAACTGGGAGTTGATCCTATCCACTTCCTGTGTTTGTAGGAAACAGAGTCAGGTTTACAACGCTAACCATGATCATCATCATCATCATCATCATCATCATCATCATCATCATCATCATCATCAGCTCCCACCTAAGGGAAGGGATGGAGTAATATTAATGATAATGATTATATTAATAATACTAATAATAACAATTATTATTATTATTATTATTATTATTATTATTATTATTAAATAATACTTTTGAAGCCGCTGATGATAATTCTGTTTTGCTTGCAGAGAAAATATACTTCCCCCAAAAAATTAACAGTAAAAGAGAAATAAAATTAAAACGAGAGAGAGAGAGAGAGAGAGAGAGAGAGAGAGAGAGAGAGAGAGAGAGAGAGAGAGAGAGAGAGAAACAGTAATGAGAAAGAGCAAAGTATAAGCAAAGATACAGATATTTTGGGAAAGAGAGCACCCTAGACACGATAATGAGTGATTGAGGGTAAAGTGGGTAAGAAAAATGATTACTGAAAAAAAGTAGGAATCAAACTGAGAACCAAAAATACAGTGGAAGAGGAAAATGAAAGGGGCAGAAGAGGAAAAATGAAGATGAAGGTAAAGGGTGGGGAAATGAGAGACTAACGAAGATGATAGAGAGCTGGATAGTGAGAGAGAGAGAGAGAGAGAGAGAGAGAGAGAGAGAGAAAGAGAGAGAGAGAAAGAGAGAGAGAGGAGAGAAAGGAAAGAAGGGAAAGAATACCTGTGTAATGAAGGAGAGAGGTATAAACAATGCAGGTATAGAAAGCCAATGCTAGGTAAAGGAAGTGAATAAGGGACGTGGACGAGAAAGAACAAAACTGAGATATAAGCTGAAGAAAATGCTGTGTGGGAAGGATTAAGACAGAGATGCTTCGAATTATAAACATAAGTTATTTACCACGACCCAAATAATATATCATCACATGGCTCTATAACTTTTTGGTCTGTTAGAGAGGATTATTCACTAAAGAACTATAATCGCTGGAAATTATAAGAACGAGAATTAAGAATAATTACCGGGTACACTATGAACAAAAAATGGGAGTTTGGTGGTGATGACAGAAGTCGAAAAAAATGAATTAAAACTGGTATGGAAAGATCCCCCCCCAAATAAAAAAAAAATAGCAACGAAGAAGAATAAAAAAGGAAGTGTAACCGTGAAGGAGCACGGATGAAGATGAGGAGCAAGAGGAGGAGGAAGAGGAGGAGGAAGAGGAGGGAGAGGAAGAAGGTGATGGCGATTGAGGGGGAAGACAAAAAAAGGGAGGAAGGAAGAGGAGCCAAACTACATTGGAAAAACAAGGACGCAGGAACAGGCAGGCAGACAGACGGAAGGAGAGAGAGAGAGAGAGAGAGAGAGAGAGAGGGGGGGGGTAGAGGAAGTATATGGAGAAAACCTGTAAAGAAAATGAAAGAAATAACAGGAAGAGGAGAGGGCAGAAAAATGGATGGAATGAGAGAGAGAATCAAAGAAAGAGCCGTAAAAGAGAAAATATGTAAAGAGAACAAATAAAAGGTTGAGAGAGAGAGAGAGAGAGAGAGAGAGAAAGTGCTCAAGTTGCATCTTATTAGGTCAAGTTCATTGTGAGTGTCTGACCAAAGGCGTCTGTCTGTCACCCTTCCCGTCTGTCTCTGTCACCCTCACTGTCTGTATCACCTTTCCCCTCTCTCTGCGTCGCCTTCCTCGTCTGTGTCGTCTCTGTTTCTGTATCACCTCCCTCTTCCACCCCTCCCTCTCTGTGTCAGCTTCTTTATCCATATGCTCTCTCCTGTCTGTGTCGTTTGCGGTGTCTCTCTGGCTCACCTTCCCTGCCTGTCTGTGTCACCTTCTCTATGTGTTGCTCTCCCTCTCCATCCGTATTGCCATTACTGCCTGTCACTTCCTTGTCTGTATCACCTTCACTGTCTGTCTCTCCCTCTCTGAATCATCTTCCCTATCTGTCTATATCACCTTCCCTGTCTGTATTACCTTCCCTGCCTGTGTCACCTTCCCTGTCTGTCCATATCACCTTCCTTGTCTGTCTTTATCACTTTCCCTATCTGCATCATCTTCGCTGTCTGTCTGTACCACTTTCACTGTCAGTCTCTCCCTCTCTCTGTCAAAATTTTTTAGTGTTATCATCCCTAGCTATCACTTTCTTTGTCACCTGCATTTTCTGTATTACGTTTCCATCCCTTGTGTCTGTCACTTTCACTCCCTTCCTGTGCCACTTTCTCTTCATCTTTGTCACCTTGCCTCCTGCCTCTTTCTGTCCTCTCTGTCTGTGTCTTCTCTCTTCCCTGCCTTGCCTTCTGTCCAATACTTTTTTCTCTGTTTTTCCAGCACTCGTATTACTCCTTGACCACGTCTGATATTTCTCATTCTCCTCTTTGCTCTTCTCTTTTTTTTCTTTGTCCTTTTTTCTTTACTTTATTGTTCTCTTTTCAACCTTCTGTGTTGGCTTCCCACTCCCTTTATTCTGATCAGTCCGTTTCTCTCTCTCTCTCTCTAAGTATTATCATCCCATTTTCTGTTTTCACTGCATATTCTTTCCCTATAATGGTATACCCTTATATTCTTTCTTTCTGCCTCCGTTTTTCATATACCTTGTACCTTCTTATCTTCCAGTTCATGGCTTCCTTCTTGTGATTGTTAGTTACTCTTACTCTTACTGTCTGTTTCCCTACCATTTCTCTTTTCTGCTATTATTTTCCTTCTCTGTCTCCCTCTGTCGCCAAACAGTAATCCTCACATCTCCCTCCCCCTGTCTTTACTTTCACCCTCTGTTCTCCACTTCTTCCTTATGTCTTTCTTTCTTCCATCTCTCTCTCTCTCTCTCTCTCTCTCTCTCTCGTCCTCCTGACTTCTCGTCCTTGGGTTCGTCTCTACTTCCTTCTTCCTAACAACTTCCTCTCTTCTCTCCTCCCGGCGATTTCCTTCTCTCCGTTCCCTCATTTTTGTTCCCCTTCCTGCTTCTCTCTCTCTCTCTCTCTCTCTCTCTCTCTCTCTCTCTCTCTCTTTGATTTTCCTTTCCCAATCCTTCGTTTCCCTTTCTTTCTTACCTTGAATATTCCTCTCTCCACAGCCTCCTATTATTCTTTATTTTCCCCCCCTCCAGATTTATTATTATTATTATTATTATTATTATTATTATTATTGTATTCTCTCATAATTTTCCCTTTCCACCCAGGTTTATATTTCATTTTCTTCGCTTATTTCTTCCACTTTTTCTCCCTGATTTTTCTAACTTCTTGATTTTTCGATTCTTCTTCATTTCTTCTTAATCTCCTCTCAGATCTCCTCCTTTTTTTCTCTCTCTGCCAATTGACTGGGCAAGTGCTTGTGTGGTCCCGCTGTATAAAGGCAAGGGTGATAAGTATGAATGTACTAGCTTTAGGGGTATAAGTCTGTTGAGTGTTGTAGGTAAGGTGTATGGTAGAGTGTTAATTATGAGAGTTAGAGAGGGTACAGAGGGAGTGATTGGTGATGAGCAGTGTGGCTTTAGGAGAGGGAGGGGATGCGCTGATCAGGTGTTTGCTGTGAGACAAGTGTGTGAAAAGTATTTAACGAAAGGCAAGGATGTGTTTTGGGCATTTATGGATTTAGAGAAAACTTATGATAGAATTGATAGGGAGGCTTTGTGGACTGTTTTAAGATTGTATGGACTTGATGGTAGGTTACTAAAAGGAGTGAAAAGTTTTTATGTAAATAGTAGAGCGTGTGTAAGAGTGGGAAATGCTGTGAGTGATTGGTTTCCCGTGAGAGTGGGGCTGCGACAGGGATGTATGATGTCGCCTTGGTTGTTTAATATTTACATGGATGGTGTTGAAAGGGAGGTGAATGCAAGAGTTTTAGGTGGAGGTCTGAGTCTGGTGAATGTTGATGGTGGAGAGTGGAATCTGAAGCAGCTGCTGTTTGCAGATGATACTGCACTGGTGACTGATTCAGAGGAGAGATTGAGACAGTTGGTAGAGGAGTTTGGAAGGGTGTGTGAAAGGAGGAAATTGAAAGTAAATGAGAATAAGAGTAAAGTGATGAAGTGTACGAGGTTGATAGATGGTAGGGGGATGAATATAGTTTTGAATGGTGAGTTGCTTGAGGAGGTAGAGTGTTTTAAATATCTAGGGTCACATGTTGCTGTGGATGGAAGAATAGATGCAGAAGTGAAGTTTAGAATAAATGAAGTAGGAAAGATGCTGGGAGGAATGAAAAAAGTGTTTAAATGTCGTTCGCTTAGAATGGATATAAAGAGAAGGCTGTATGAGGGTGTTGTGGTACCGACTGCATTATATGGGGCTGAAACATGGAATATGGGTCTAGCAGAGAGGAAAAGTTTGAATGTAATGGAGATGAGGTGTCTGAGGTGTATGTGTGGAGTGACGCGTATGGATCGAGTGCGAAATGATGAAGTGCGAAGGAGAACTGAGTTGTTCAGGAGATGGCTGGTAGAGTTGAGCAGAGGGTGTTGCGATGGTTTGGGCATATGGAGAGAATGGATAATGAGCGATTGGTGAAAAAGATAACTAGATCTGATGTGAGAGGTGTAAGGCTGAGAGGAAGACCACGAATAGGATGGATGGACAGTGTGAAGAGAGCGCTGGATGCGAGAGGGATGTCTGTTGAGCAAGGAAGAGTGGCTGTGCGTGACGGAAACAAATGGAGAGAAATTGTGAATGAATAAGTGATGACGCAGCCATGAGGGGATATTCTCCCGCATTTGGTCTGATCAGCTAGTCAGGTCAGGTGCGGGTAAGGGGATGGGTCTGTTATGATGTGGCAGGGGTAAACCAGTTCTGCTGTTGGGCCCTGCTGCGGATGTCACTGATTGCATTGCGAAGTTGACCCTTGTGCGGTGTGGTGCGGTGAGGATCTGTCCGTTCTCCCCTTTGGGGCTAAGGTGCGAATGAATGTGTTTGAATGGATGAGTAAATGGGGAGTGTGTCGTCCTGTCTTGGCTACCTCCCTTTCCTTGGGGGAAGCAGCCTAGGTATATAGATAGATAGAGATAGATAGCTTTTCACCTTCCTTACCATCCTCATTTGTTCCCCTCTCCTGTACGTGACTTCTTCTCCCTGCCTCCCTGATTTTCCCTCCTTCCCGTCCTTATTACCTCTGCCTTGCTCTCCACCTATTTCTCCCTTTTTTCCCCTGATTGCTTTCCTTCCCCTCACCTATTTCTCTGATATTTTCCTCTCCTTCCCCCGCACTACCTTATTTTTCCCCCTACCCTCTCAGACCCCAATATTTCCTCCCCCATCCATTCCTTTTCCCTGATTTCTTCTCCCTGCTTTCTTTCCCATTTCTGATACCTCATTTTCCCCTTCATTCACTCACGTTTCTTGTCCCTCCCCTCCCTTTCCTTCTTCTTCATTACTTTCTATTCTCTAGACCCTTCTCTTCCCTTTCATTCTCTTTTCTTCTTCCTACTTCTTCCCTCTCCTTCATTCCATTCCCTCCCCTCCCGCACTTCTCACATTCCTGTCTTCTCAGATTTCTTTCCTCTGGCCACCCCTCTCTCCCTCTTCCCTATCCTCTCTCTCATAATTCCCCCTACCCCTAGCCCGTCTGCCTCATTTCTTCCTTTCTCCTTCTCACTCATATTCTTCCCCCTTCCCTCCCTTCTCCAGCATTTCTTCCCACTTCCTTCCCCTCTTCCTCATTTCCTCCCCCCCCACACCTTTCTTCCTTCTCATCATTCACTGATTTCTTCCCTTTCTCTCCCTTCTACATTTATTAACTTCCTCTCTTTTTGGTTTAGTTCCCCTCTCTTGCCTACTTGTTTTCTTTCACGTCCCTCCTAAGAATCTTCCCCCCATCCCTACCTCCCCATTTTTTTCGTCAGTCTTCTTGTTTTTCATCTTCCCTTTCCTCTTCGTTACTCCACCGCCCTCCTCCCCATTTCACATTTCTAGCCTCTTCCTGTACTGAAATTACTCTGTTATTTCACCTTTCTCTATGTTAACGTCTTTAATTTGTTGTTGCTGCTTCGACATGACTTTCCTCAATTCTGTACGACCTCATGTTAAAGGGATTATTGATTGCTGTTATATCAAGCCTTTTTTAGAATTATGTTTTCTGGTCAAAGGCGTTAAAGAATAGTCTCAGTGGTTTTCGAGGAAGGGTAGGACAGATACAAGGCAAACAAGGCGAGAGAAAACATAGTGTTATGATATGGGGTTCAGTTATTATTGGACTTTTTTACTTGCGACTGTCCATCCCATACACTGTCCATCCCATATATTGTCCATCCCATACATTGTCCATCCCATATACTGTCCATCCCATACATTGTCCATCCCATATACTGTCCATCCCATACACTGTCCATCCCATACAATGAACGGCAGCAGGTGAGGCTCGAGCATACGTCAGAGTTTCCACCCGACATGAGGCCAAATACCAAGTTAACCATCGAGCCGACCACCCACGGTACATAGTCAACAGCCCAACACCCTCGACTCATCCTTCCCTTCTTAACCCCTTCAATAGCATGACGTTTGTGTTTTATTCTTGCCAAAACTAGATTTATTTTATTCAACTAAGAAGAGTTTTTTTTTTTTAATTGAGATAGATATAGCCTTTACTGACCTTTGCACTACCATGGAGCTCCCTTGAAGTGGGTAAAATTGTCTAACTGTATGAGGAACAGAACACTGAAGAAAAATGGCATCACATGAACGACTGAAGCACCTCCCTTTCTTCCTCACATCTTATGCTTCACTTATATAGCCCGCTCATCAGAATATCCCCAACCCCTACTTTCTTTTCTCCCCCTCCTTAAGTCTTTCATTCTCTCTCTCTCTCTCTCTCTCTCTCACTCCTTCCTATCCCGTCCACTCCTCCCAAATATTTCTTCCCCATCTCATCCTCACCCCCTCCCAGACACATCTTCTTTATCCCTTTCTCTCTTCTGTGATGTCCCCTACCTGTCCCCTTCCCTGCTCCCATTTACCTACTTCCTGTCCCCTTCCCCCCTCCCATGTACCCCTTCCCTACCCCTATCCCCCCTCCCAGGTACCCCCCCTCCTAGATAGTCCCTCCCTAGTCCTACCCTTTTCCCTTCCTCCCACATACGCTTCCCTATCCTCTCTCCCCCTCCCACATACCCTTCCCTACCCACTTCTCTCCGCCCAGATATTTCTCTCTCCCTTCCCGTATACCACTTTGCTGTCTCCACCCTCCCTTCCTTCACAGTGTCACTAAATCCTTGACCTACTTCCTATGTCTTCTTTTTAATATTTTTATCCCCCCTGCCCCACATACCCTCCCCCCCAGCCCGTCAAGACCCCCATCCTCTCTGTATACACCCTCATGTCTCCCTTTCTAGACTACCCCACCACTGACCCCCTCCAATTCCTCCACGATCTCCCCTCCCCTTTCTACAACTCTCCTGTCCAATATCTCCAACCTTTCTCCCCTCCTAGACATTCCCTCCCTGTCACTCTGCCTCCCCACCCCAGCCTCACGGACATCTTAAATCCTTGACCTCCTTCTTATTCTTCCCTCCTGGCCACTTCTCAGCCTCAGACACTCCCCTCCTTGTCCCTCTTCCCTCTCCCCACGTTTCCCTCCCCCACCCATACTCCCCGAATTCTGTCCCCCACTCTTACCTCTTCCCCACCTTCTCTTTACTCCTGCTCAGACTCCCATTCAAGTCCCCCTCAGTCTTCCTCACCCACTCACCCCCTCTTAGAAACTTCTCCTCAGTGTCCACCCTCTCAAGCTCCCTAAATCACCCCATTTCTTAATAGGGTCGTTAGTGGAAAATGAGGAGGTTTGATCAAGGAGAGAGAGTGGGTGAAGCAGAGAAAAGTGTTACAGCCACGGACCAGGTTAGGGGATAATTATAAGGCGTAGGTTTGTTGCTGTTGTTAGTGCTATGGTTGAGAGTGTTTGTAGCATTATTTCTATACTCACGGCACATTACGTGTGTGTGTGTGTGTGTGTGTGTGTGTGTGTGTGTGTGTGTGTGTGTGTGTGTGTGTGTGTGTGTGTGTGTGTGTGTGTGTGCGTGTGTGTGTGTGTGTGTGTGTGTGTGTGTGTGTGTGTGTGTGTGTGTGTGTGTGTGTGTGTGTGTGTGTGTGTGTGTGTGTGTGCGCGTGTGTGCGTGTGTGTGTGTGTGTGTGTGTGTGTGTGTGTGTGTGTGTGTGTGTGTGTGTGTGTGTGTGTGTGTGTGTGTTTCTGGTGTGCTCTTAGGAAAGAACTTGTCTTCATCCAGACTTCCCTCATTTTTGTCCCCCTTTCTTTCTCACTCAGTCTCCCTCTCCTAGTTACACTCTCCCTCTCCTCTACCCCTTCATGTTTCTCTAATTTTATCTCCATTTGAAACTCCTCCAATCTTCTTTCTTCCTCTCTAAGTACCCAGACTTCCTTCATGCTAACCCCCATCCCTTCACCCCTCCCTCTCTTAGACAGCCTCCTCTCTGTCCCTCCCCACCTCCCACACTTCCTCAGTTCTATCCCTTTCTCTGTCTCCTCACCCAGACTCCTTTGACTCTGGTTCCTTTCCTTCCTTCTCACCTAAATTATCCTTTCTAATATTCCTCCTCGTTCGAGACACTCACTCCCTCATCCCTCACCCAGACTCCCCTCATTCTAGTTGCCTCATCCTTCCTCCCCCTCCTGGTTATTCCCCTCCCCCGTCCTCCTCCTCAATTGAATAAAATCATTGGACATTAGCCAGAATAATGTCCTCGTTTCACCCGTGTCGCCCATCCAAGATATTCCACAACTCTGACCTCGCTTCCTATAGACCCCCTTCCCCTCCCTTACACCCTGTCTACTATACCCCCTCACCCTCGGCACCCCACATCTCGTAAACACCTTCTCCCCCTCCCCCTCCTGGATTCCCCACCTCCCATCTCTCCCTCACCCGCTTTCACCTCCTAGAAGCGTATTTTCGTTGGCTTAAGAGGAATCAGACACTTCTTCCTTAGCGATATATTTTGCAGATTACACTTCATCTTTCTCTTGCACGTATCATCTCTTTCATATCGATGTTGACCCCTATTCTTGTCTGTTCTCCTTAACACCTCTTCATAAGCAATTTATTCTGTTTATTACATTTTCTCCTCTTCTGTTATATATCATTCTAATATCACAATCCTCTGTATAAATAAAGTGCAAAAATATATTAACCAGCCGCATCCAAAAATAAATCGATAAGGAACGGTTGCTAGGGAGCCACCGTAACCGACAAGAGTACGAGCCATAAACTGTACATGATATAAGAGGAAACATTAACCTATACAAAGAAAAAAAACTAAGTTATACTCTTTTCACTCTTACTTGGCCTAAAACTGTCATCTCCCCAGTTGTTGTAGTAGATCAACACTAGAATATTAGGCTGGTCACGGAGAAGTGCTGTGAAACGGATGTGGAACTGTAGCATTGTTATACCGCCACTGAACTATGAGAAATAAGCTGCAAAAGGAAGAAAATCTGGGCTAAGTTAATGTGAACCATAGCCAGGAAAAAGTGTTAATCTTTTCAGCCGATGAAAATGAGAGGCCTAGACACATCCCCCCCTCTCCTTGACCTATACCCATCATCTCTCAGACCCTCCTTCACCCCCTTTCCCTGTCCTAATTTCCCGCGGTCCTCCTTTGGCTGCCTCTTATGTGCCTCGGTCCATTTGTCTTCGTCTGTGTCGGGCCTGAAACCTCACTCATCTCCTCCCTCATTTCCACCTTCATTTGTTCCCCCTCATTCCCTTCATTACTCATTCTAAAGTCACTCTATTTTTATACCTCCTTCCTCAATCCCCCTTCAACGTTTTCGCTCCGTTAACTACTTTGCTATTTTACGCCTGCTGTCACCAGACGATTTTGGCTATCAAGCTTCTGGGGACATCGTTGAATAAAATCGTCTACTATTATCCAAAGTAAGATATAAAAATCATCCGTCAAGACATAATTAATAAGCTTTGTAGAGTTACCCCTTTCACTTCTATATGGACACACACTCGAAGGTACTTGATACAGGCTTGCTAAACATCAGAGGATTTCTTTCATCTGTAGGAATTCAGAATTATGAGAGTTCATCACTACTTCGATTAATCCTTTCTTAGTTAGACGCTTGATTGGGCTTTTCGTTGTTTTAGACCTTTGCTGTTTAATTTGGGCCTTCGCTGAACGATTTTGTCAGACTGAGGAAATTTCTAGTAGCCAAAGTCTTCAAAGTTTCACATAACGCTAACCCCTTCAATCCTACAGCGTCATTTTTACTTTGTTCTTGTAGTTACTTCTCTTGTAGAGAACTGGAGTTGTTCGGGAGATGGCTGGTAGAGTTGAGCAGAGGGTGTTGCAATGGTTTGGGCATATGGAGAGAATGGAAAATGAGCGATTGGTGAAAAAGATAACTAGATCTGATGTGAGAGGTGTAAGGCTGAGAGGAAGACCACGAATAGGATGGATGGACAGTGTGAAGAGAGCGCTGGATGCGAGAGGGATGTCTGTTGAGCAAGGAAGAGTGGCTGTGCGTGACAGAAATAAATGGAGAGAAATTGTGAATAAGTGATGACGCAGCCATGAGGGGATATTCTCCCGCATTTGGTCTGATCAGCTAGTCAGGTCAGGTGCGGGTAAGGGGATGGGTGTATTATGATGTGGCAGGGGTAAACCAGTTCTGCTGTCGGGCCCTGCTGCGGATGTCACTGATTGCATTGTGCAGTTGACCCTTGTGCGGTGTGGTGCGGTGAGGCTCTGTCCGTTCTCCCCTTTGGGGCTAAGGTGCGAATAAATGTGTTTGAATGGATGAGTAAATGGAGAGTGAGTCGTCCTGTCTCGGCTACCTCCCTTTCCTTGGGGGAAGCAGCCTAGGTATATAGATATAGAATAGATCTTGTAGTTACCAGACAATTGCATTCAGATTACCAATATAGTGTCCTAGCAGTGCAGGGGTAAAGAAAAAATGCTATATTAAACCCCTCTAGTTCGCACAGTCTCTCCTGAGTAGACAGCAAGAATAAACTAGAAAAATAACCAACTTACGGCGACAAGCGTAACTCTTTTATTCAGCCAAATATCGGATGAGTATTTTTAAAGCGAAAAAGGTCCTATGATAAATGATGTAGATGATTTTTATACGTATAATTTTTCCTCAGTTCTGCAATATGCCAAATTTTTATGGAAGATTTCCCAATTTTCTCCTATTCTAATTTCGTTTTCTCTCTTTTTATCTTATCCATTGAAAATTCGTGCAAGGCCAAGATTTCGAATTCCTCTCCTTTCGCGTTTATTTATTCTAGTTTTCTCAGACCACTTCATTACGATGATTCCATTTTGCTCTCACTTATACAAACTCACAGACGATTATATTCAACAACAAAGAGACCACTCAAAGTCACTGTATTGAAAAAAATGAATCAACAAAAATTTTCCCTGTCTATCAACCCATCCGTCCATCTCAGTGTGTCTCAAACTTACTCACTTCTTTCTCCTCTTGTGGGGATCTTAACACCCTCGTGGCCCCCTCCAGTATTCTCTCAAAACCCTCGTAAATAATGATGAAAAAACAGTTTTGGTGCTTTTATTTTTTTTTATTCATGCAGCTATCAGTAATGCATACTTTGTTACATAGCAGCGGGATGGATGACACTCTTTGCTCTCAGCCAGACGACTGACTCGAGGTTGAGTCACGCACATCTCATATCTGGATCCACGTCGAACAGGTTTCGGATTTTGCTTTTTGTAGAAGGCTAAAGAAACCAGATTCACATAAATATATTGTGGAAAATGGCAAGAGGACTCTAAGTGCGATTTCACAACACACTCTAATGTACTAATTACACACACACACACACATACACACACACACACACACACACACACACACACACACACACACACACACACACACACACACACACACACACACACACACACACAGATTCTCTTTTCTGTAAACGTTCTTAGTTCCTCCCTTTTCGCTTCCATTTCTGAAATTTTTTCTCTGAATTCCTCCGATACGTCCATGTCATGCACATTTTATTCGTGTTTTATTTGTGCAAAGTTTTTTTTTTTTTCTCTGTTATGCACACTGAAGGAAATAATGTTACATTGTCGAGGCTGGATGTGTTTATTCCCTTTACTTGTTAATCTACGTTTTTTTCTTTTTATTTACCTGTTCCCTCACTTCCATAATTGTTGCTTTTCGTTACATTTTCCGTATCTCACTTATCAAATTAATTTATTGTTTCTTTTCTTTTTTCCTTTCATACCTCTCTACCCTTACATTTTGGGTATATTTCATTTTACAGCCTCTTTTTTTTTTTTCCCCTCTTCCCTCACTTCAAATATTTAGAATACTTCACTCATAATGATGGCCTTGCACTGATTCCATCCCCAAAAGGTGACTGAAGGTTTTTGGTTCTATATCGTCTACATTAGGGGCAGGCTGATCATCTGTCCATCAAGACCTAAAAATAATTCTCTCTCTCTCTCTCTCTCTCTCTCTCTCTCTCTCTCTCTCTCTCTCTCTCTCTCTCTCTCTCCGTTACACACACACACACACACACATTTTTCTTGGCTTCCCTCCCGATCCTTCACGTTTCTGATTCACTGTGACAAGTGAAGATAATGGATGGTAAGGAGGACGTAGAACAGAGCTGAAAGTCGCAGGTCAGAGTGATTCTTTATATGAATTTAGGTACTGAGCGAATCTGTTACTGCTGTCTGGTTTTTGGTACTGAGTTTGTGTGGTTTTAGTCTTTGGTCATCCTTTACCCTCCACCATGCCTCTACTGTAGGACTTAATTCTGATCTGATGTGACTTTCTTGCAGTATTCCGGCGGTGGGGAGAGGCGTGTAAAATAAACAAACCTTTAATACCACAAGCCCTCAACTACTGGTGTCTTTTCTCTACTTCATACGCCAAACTATTTTATTTAGGTGAGTGAACCTATCAGCCTGAAAGCGGTAGGACTGGTACCCGTAACACTTTCATGCTCGGAACAAGTCATTATTCTTTTCCACGAGATCCAGACGATTTTATTCACCTGACAGTGATTCACAAGAGCTTAAAAATCTTGAGACCTTGACGTCTTCTTTAGCATACTTTTTCGTCTCCAGATGATTTTTGGAAGTCATTTCAAAAAGAGACCTAACATCAGCTTTTGTTTATTCTTCTACTACATCACTCTTCTATGCTGAGTAGATTATCTGTCAATAGTACAAATGAACTACAAAATGACGTCATCACATTGAAGGGCTTAACCCCATTAATCCTGGCATTATTTAGTTCATCATTGTTGCGTCCGGATGTATTTATTCAATTTGGGATGGTGCCCCTCCGGTGAAAACGATAATGGAGGCTATTTTTAACTACTCCAGTTCGAAAGTCTCTCCTACACTGCACAAAATCATCTATAAATAACGAGAATGGAATATAAAAATACTTCACCGCATCGAAAAAGTGATTCTCATACATATATATTTTATCATCACTAACGACAGATGGTTTCTTCAGCTCGTCACCGTAGTCAAGGAGTTAGGGACAGTCTCCATAACCCTTTCCTCCTCCTCCTCCTCCTCCTCCTCCTCCTCCTCCTCCTCCTTCCTCTTTAGGTCTTTCCTCTCATTTCTTATTCCTGTGTTCCCTCTCTCCTTTTCTCAGTCTTCCTTTCTTCCTCACTTCTTCCCTAACATTTTCCCCCTCGTTCTTAGTTTTCTCGGTTTATCCCTCCTCCTTCTATCCTACAATATTTTTATCTTATTATACTTTTCTCTGTCTTCTCCTTCTACCTTTTTTCCTATTTTTTCCCCCTCCTTTCCATGTTCTTCCTGTCCTTCACCTACTTTCCATCATATTGTTTTTTCTGTCCCTCTTGGTCTTGCGCTTCTTCTCCTCCTCTTCCGCTTCCTGTTTACCTCTCATTACTCTCCCTCCCTTGCTTTGTTTCTCCTTTTCTCGCTTTAACGATCTTCCCTCATATTTTTTCCCAATCTTTTCTAGGTCGTCCTCTCCTCTCCTCCACTCCATCATTTGTTCCCTTCCGCCTTCTGTAGCACGTCCCCTTCTCCTCCTCCATTCCCTTATATATATTTTTTTCAGCATCAGTTTTTCTTCAGTTCTCCCCTCCTGTCTTACATAATATTGTCCCTTTCTCCCTTTGGATTTCTTGCTACTCTATCTTCCTTCGCCATTCTCCTTCGTTCTTTTTTTTCCTCAGTCTACCCTTCCTCCTATCTTCCTTCGCATTTTTTCCTTCGTTCTCCCTTTTCTTCCCTTCCTCCTTCTGTTCTCCTTCGCATTTTTTCCTTCGTCCTCCTTTTCTCGGTCTTCTCATCCTCCTCCTGCTGTTGTCACCACGCCTGGGCCCGACCCAGGTGTGACCCAGTTAGCAGGTGGGGATAAATTGGTTGAATATTTAGATGACAGCGAGTAATAGCCGAGGCCTTTTTGTCGGGCCTGTGGCAAATTTTAATCTTGTTTGGAGTTTTGAGGATAGAGAGAGAGAAAGAGAGAGAGAGAGAGAGAGAGAGAGAGAGAGAGAGAGAGAGAGAGAGAGAGAGAGAGAGAGATGGGTGAAGGAAATGGAACCTGTGAATGAGAAGGCAATGATGAGACTGGAGTGAAAATAAACGCTGTAGATATACACAAAGAAAACAAAAATTACTGGAGAACGTAGATAATAAGAAAACGAAGGAATATAACACAAAGATAAATGTGGACGAATTAACGTGAAAATGAAACGAAAAAGAAAACATGCAGTCAAAAAGCACACACCAAAAGCAGGAAGAGAATGACATAAACAAGTGTCGGAAAAGGAAGGGAGATGTTCTAATTAGGATGTGATAAGCAAGTGTACGCAAAATTAATGAAACCAGGGAATAGGGAGATAATGAGAGAAGGAACGAAGGAAATGTCCGGCTAGAGGGAAGACAGACGTAAAATTGACGAAACATAAAAGATAAATAAACAAGAGAAAAAGCAGGAAAGACAAGGAAAATGCAGGTGAAGAATGTGATTGATATAAACTTGGATCAGGATTAAAGGAAGCGAGGAAGACGGAGCAAAAAATATAGCAATATGAAGTAATAGGTCAAATCCATGTCAAGGAAGAGGAGAATCAGAACGAAGAAAATGATGGCGACTGTGAAATTTATCTGCCTAAGAAGCTGGTGCCAATGCAGACCAAGCAGTATGTTCAGAGAAAGTAATATGTTCTGAGAGTAAAGAGAAATACGAGTATGACGAAAACAGGAAATGAAAAAAAGGAGAAAATATAGAGGAGTGAAAAAAAAGAAGCAAGGAGAATGCAATAACAAAATGATAAGAATACAGCAACACATGAAAACTCTGCAAGTCGTATATAAATCTTTATGAAAACAGAAAAATTATGAAACGAGAAGCAAAATGAAAGGCCGAGGGGGAAAAACGGAGGCAGTAGGGAATAAACCCATTAAAAAGTGTAATGCAAAATATCTCGGAATGAGCAGGAAGGTTTTGTGTGTGTGTGTGTGTGTGTGTGTGTGTGTGTGTGTGTGTGTGTGTGTGTGTGTGTGTGTGTGTGTGTGTGTGTGTGTGTGTGTGTGTGTGTGTGTGTGTGTGTGTGTGTGTGTGTGTGTGTGTGTGTGTGTGTGTGTGTGTGTAGACAGAGAGAGATTGATTCACAGATGGTAGATTGATATGAGCAAAGGAAGGTGATAAAAGAAATCCAACATAATGCCAAGTACACTACAAAATGTGAAAGATGAGGAAGAAAAAAGTAACCTATACAGAGGGAAACGAAATCCGAGAGGGTGTAAACCAAGACAACGAGGTGAATGCGGAGAACAGAAGAAAGTTGAAAAATGACAGTTCAAAGTGTAGTAAAGAGGAGAGAAGGAAGCAAGGTGAACTGAGAAGAAATATGTATGAGTAAATCAGGGCAGAAGCATAAATAACAGTAAAGCAAAATGTTTAAAAAAGCAAAATCAATAGCATGGCCAGGAAAAATACGACAGGAAGAGTGTCAAGTTGAGTGTATCAGTTCCGACCAAAGTAAGTTTTGAGAGGAATACAAAAGGCACCCACTATTTTCTCGTGGAAATTTAAGTTACACTGACAATGAGAAACTATGCAAGAGAAGAAGCTGCTGTAGGATGAGAAGAGTACGGTAAAAAAGTAATTAATGACAGTGAAACAAGGACAAGGCAAGAAAAATAACGAGTGGTAGGTGTAAAAATGTTATTCTAGGGAACACTGTTACAAGTAGGTTATTGATAAATGTGGTAAAAAAAAAAATGAAGCTGCTGCTGCTGTAGGGGAGAGTGATATATGGTTAATAGGAGTTAATTTCTTCGGTAGAGTTTTTGAATGGCTACGGAGGTGATCTGGTGCAAATTAAGAAATACTTCCGATAGTGAAGACCTTAATGAAAGCTGTATCAAGCCACTTTAGTTTGAAAAGTTTCTCCTGTGATGAATACAATCATTTGGAGAGAGAGAGAGAGAGAGAGAGAGAGAGAGAGAGAGTGTGACCATGCTGAAAGGATTAATAGAGAAACGCCTGAGCGAATCCGGGTAGGAAGAGAGAGGTCGAGCAGAAAGAGTAATAAGGGCAGTAAAAGGATGGGAAAATAAGAACGAGGCAAGAGACTGGAAATGGCCATTAGGATGAGAGGAGGGAAAAAGAAGTGGACGATGTTATTGGGCACGAACAGGAAGGAAAAATACACAATAAAGACTAAGAAGTATATATTGGAAGACAGAGGTTAGATGGGGGCAGTAGGAAGCGAGAATAAGAGGGGGGAAGAGAAGAAGAAGAAAGAACTGCTGTAGATAGAAGAGGGAGAAAAATAATCAGATAACGACATGCCTGAGAACATAATTGACTGGCAGTAAAAAGAGAAGAAAAAAAAAAAAGATGGGGAAACCAGGAAACATGAAATGAGACTGGCAAAGAAACTAAAAATAATGAGGAAGGGAAATGAGCAAGGCAGAAGTGAAAGGAGGTAAGGTGAAGAGGACATTGTTGGACGTGACGAGGAGAACAGTGTGTGTGTGTGTGTGTGTGTGTGTGTGTGTGTGTGTAACGGAGAGAGAGAGAGAGAGAGAGAGAGAGAATGGAGGATATGGAAAAATATATTCCGTGTGGGTATGAATTTATTGTGTGTGTGTGTGTGTGTGTGTGTGTGTGTGTGTGTGTGTGTGTGTGTGTGTGTGTGTGTGTGTGTGTGTGTGTGTGTGTGTGTGTGTGTGTGTGCTTGTTTGTAAGCTCGTACACATAAGTGTGTTTGTGTGTGCTTGGAAAATGGAAGAGTATAATTATAGAAATCTCTTTGTAAGTATATTTGTGTATGTGAAAGTGAATACGAGTGTGTGTGTGTGTGTGTGTGTGTGTGTGTGTGTGTGTGTGTGTGTGTGTGTGTGTGTGTGTGTGTGTGTGTGTGTGTGTGTGTGTGTAAGTGGATTGGTGTATTGTGAGTGCTGCGTGGGTATGTGTGTACGTGGCTGGGGCCGTGTGTGTGTAGGCATGCAGATTAAGACGTCATAAAGGAAACGAGGTGAATGTACAGGCTGAAATATAAATGGGTAAAAATAATGATGCAGAGATATTTTAAGCGAATACCAAGGCCTTAGCATGAGGGACATTGACCTGTTTGGGGATGGTGGCTATATTTAAAAGATCCTTTTGTTATCTTACCACGGTTTGATTCCAATCTGGTGACACTTTCTTAGAACTGGAAATGTGAATACAGAGCTAAGTTTCCCTGTCAACACGAGAGGCCTTTCTTCGGCTGAATAAATTTCCTGGAAGTAGCAAGAATAAACTTTTAATGGTTTAACACAGTCCGTCTAATACATGACGTGGTTGATCCTGAACGTTAATTATTCCTATATAACTGCATAACGATCAGTGGAAAGACATCTACGTAGCAGGCACTAATGTTTATCTTTGCGACTGTTTGTCTGTGTGTCTGTCTGTTTGTGTGTGTTCCGTCTGTCCGGATTCTAACTTTGAAAGCATTCCCCTACAAATCTCATTTTTTAAGGCTGGTAACTGTTGACTATATTTAGGACGTGTTCGAATATGAAGGTCATTCGGCAAAAGACTACAGAAGAATTCTACGCAAGTGAGTGGCTGCCCCCTCTCCTTCGTCTTGGCTTCTCCTGCCGCCATTTGACTTTATTTAGTTCAGGAAAGAAACTAAGTTGTGCAGATATTAACAGGTTTGGCTCTGCTTTGTGGAAGAATACAAGATAAGATGACAAAAAATCGAATAACAACCTGCAAAATCTACAAAAAGTTGGCAAAGCCTTGTTAACCACTGCATCTAGAAAGATTTGTGAGTTATAAGGCATTTAGGATAGCCAGTAAACTCGTAAGCAGGTTAACTGAGCTTTGAATCAATGGAGACGGGAAGAGTGGAGAACCGTGTACAATAATAGAGAGTAATTATAGCATCCCTGAGAATAATGAAAAAGAAAGAGTGCACAGTGAGAGAAGGTACGAGAAAAGGTGATACACGGAAAACTCTAGAGAAAAATAGATTCAGCTAAGAAGCCTATATGCCTCTGTAGTGAAGCTATAAAAAGGAAAAGTTGTATTCGTAGAAGCTGAAGGAAATTTGCATAATACTTGTGTCATGTGTTTCCTGGTATATCAGGTGTTTAAACTAGCCACTTTACCATATTTTCCTCTCATCGTAACCTCGTCATTCTTCACAGCCTGTTATTCCTTAAGATACTGTATTTATAAATCTCACAGTACCATTATACTTTTTTTTTTTTATATGCAAGGAAGAAGGAACCAATGTCCAGGAGCTAGCAAACCGTTCCTTCCAAGAAAAAAACAAAAATAATACAAAAGAGAGCCAAATTCAAGATACGTTCATTTCGCGATGCCTAGACACACTCCGTTTAAAAGACTGGAGATCATAGGAAGTAGGAAATACAGACAGAGGGAGATAGTTCCATGTAATTTCTCACACCATATAGTTTCTCACACCATTATTTCATTCCTCACACCACTATATCATTCCTCACACTATTATATCAATCCTCACACCAACATATCATTCCTCAAACCACCACACAGTTCCTCACACCACCACACCGTTCCTCACACCACCACACCATTCCTATCACTACCATGTCATTCCTCACAACACTACATCTTTCCTTACACCACTATATCATTCCTCACAACACCATATCATTCCTCACATCGCCGCACCATTCCTCACACCACCATCACACCATTCCTCACACCACCATCACACCATTCCTCATACTACCACACCATTCCTCACACTACCACCACAACATTCGCCATACTGTCACCTTACAGTTCCTCACGCCACCACACCATTCCTCACACCAGCACCACACCATTCCTCACACCACCATCACACCCTTCTTCACACTAGCACACTGTTCCTTACACCACCATCAAGCATTCCTCACACCACCATATCTTTCCCCACATCACTGCATTTTTTTCTCTCACATCACCACACAGTTCCTCACATCACCACACAGTTCCTCACACCACCATATCATTCCTCACACCACCACACCATTCACCACACCACCACACCAAAAACCGGTACTGGTTGTTTGGGATGCTGAGGCCAATCTTCATAGGGTTGCCACTCGAAAACTAGAGGAAAGAGGGAAAAATGGATGGCACACTTCCGATAGAGAATGACTTCAAGATTTTGCCTAAAGAAGTCAGAGTTTTCTACGTCCATTAGTAATGCTTCTACAGCGCAAAATGTGAAAAGTACGTAAAAAGCGGGTTTTCGGCCGTAGCTAGGGAATGAGTACTTATCCGGCAACCAAAACCTTGCGGACACACTAGGTCATAGGCTGGTCATTGTGTCCATGTTTGGTCTTAATAGGTTAATTCTGAAAGGTAGATGTGCCTGCCACAATTAAACAAGAATACAAGAAAGCAAATGCGACTAACAGTAAGGGCAACATGGAGGTGGCCAATGATTCTTGTTACTGTAGTTCAAAACATCATCGTCTTCTTCCTGTTAACTCGCAGTGTCTTTTCATTTTGAAACAATATGACCATAAGTCAGCAAATTTACCTCTTCTTCAGTATGCCTCAGTACCATTTATGCGGTATGCTGTGCTTAGTTACATATAAATCACAACTCACTATGGTCCTCCTTCTCATTATATCTCTCACCAGACTATAACAGCTACTTACGTTTCTTCTTAGCACCGTCTCACAACCTTCTCACGCCCTCCCAACGCCATTTTATATCCTGGTTTCCCTCGCAGTGCCGTAAGAGGCTAGAAAAACATAAGAGATTTAAACTGCCTTTTTCCTTTGGCCGTTGTGTTTTCTTCCCCGGTGTCTGAGTTTCTACTTACAGTAAGGAAGGGAAGCAACGAGGTGCAATCAAAATGATAATTGCTTAGTGTCATATTCAGTGGATGTTTGCCATGTAACAACTCAAGGAAAGTGCTTAAACTGAGCTGCATATTTCAAAATCCATTTATTGTTGGACTTGGAATCCCAGTGTTCTTCAAAATATACAAAATATATATCCTTGGATCCTCATAGCAGTAGGCAAAGTCACTCCCTCCTGCCAGTTCAACCCATCATTTAATATTCACCGCCACACCCTTGTCTTCATTAAGAGGCAAGTTAACAAATTTCACCAGCAGTCTGTCTATCTTTTTATTATGAAGACGTCCACGCTCCTTTTGAATATACCCGACTTAGCATAAATTTAAAATAAGTACCTGTTATCCTTCCTTGTACACTGGAAGAAATATCCCCTTATACTGAAATTGTGTATATACTTCATTCCATCTGAACAGTACACATCACAATGAAATTAGAAAAAAAAAAAATCTTTACATATCACGTTCAGTATCTCACTAGCCTAAATGCAACTAAGAAAATTGGCACACGCTATTAGAGTACGTAGGAAAAAAATAGCCTAAAAAATAGCCTTCCGATGTACTAGTTAAGCAGCTAGTGTAAATATCGTCGTGTATAAAAATCAGGTTGCCCTATTTAACCTTCCTTGTCTTATCAGAGGAACGGCCGGATCTGCAAGGCTGGGTCGGCCCTTTCATGTGTCAGAGTTGGAATAGGGAGAGGTGCTGGTGCTTTGAGTCGAGATGGATGGGTGTGTGTGTGGGGGCGGAGGGAAGATGGTGTGTGTGTGTGTGTGTGTGTGTGTGGGTGGGTGGGTGGGTGGGTGTGGGTGGGAGTGCGCGCCCATGCGCGTGCGTGCGTGCGTGCCCTGAAGGCAAAGAGAGACAGCGAGTAACTTCTGGCTGAGGTGTCAAAGGAGATAATTCTGATGTTATGACCGCAGGGGAGGGGGTCGGCTTGGGAAATGTAAGCTAGGAGCTATAAAGTGTGAGTGTACTCTTATATATGTGACAGTAGGAGAACAGTGTAGATCTCTATGTGTGTCAAGGTGTTGATGTGTGGTTGTGGTTAGTAATCCCTTCACGCGTCTCGGGTTTCAAGCAAGTGAAGCGAAGTAGCAACTCTTCAACCGTTCTGGATACTTTTTTTTTAATGCTAGGAAGAAGGAACCAAAGGCCACGAGCCCACAATAACTGTTCCTTCCAAGAGAAAAACAAAATACAAGAGAGAGCGAAAGTCAAGATCCGATCATTTCGAGATGTCTGGACACACGCGTTTGAAAGACTGGAGATCATAGCTAGCAGGAAATACAGACAGAGGGAGACAGTTCCAGAGTTGCTGATTAGTTAAGCTGGTTAGTTAAGCGGGATCACATTAAGTTTTGACACAGTTTTGATAAGCTGTGGAGCAACTAATGACGTTTGTTTTAAAAGTAAATGGCACGGCATGAATAGACATCACAGTAAGAAATAAAAATTAACTTTAGCAGATAACCACTGAAGGACATGAATATAATGCCGATTACTTTCTTAGGACCAGACTCATATAAAGCTGCAATGTAACCCTCTCGCTGCCATGACGTGTTCAGCATCTTATAAATGCTAACTTCAGAGAACTTTATTAATTCTGGAAAGACTTTTCCAACCTCAGAGATTCAATATTGCCCTCCTTTGTTAGCTTCATTTAGATTTGAAAACCTCTAAAGCTACTCATCCTGGTAAACTTTCAGAATTACACCTAAGTAACTGGCACTTAAATTGTCATTCTTAGTAAGGAAATTAAGCAGTTCTAAGCACTTTCTTTCCTATAATTATCCCTCTCGATTTTTTTTTTTCTCACTTAGTAAATAAGAAGGATGGATGGGATTTTTCACCTCCTGTCTCCGTCTTTAATTGCATCAACGTTAATGAACCAATCAAGCCTAACATAGCCCAACCTTACCCAGTCCAATCTAACCCAACCCAACCTAACCTAACCAAACCTAATCTAACCTAACCTAATTTTAACGTAGATGCGATAAAGAACGGAGCAAAAAGCTGGACAGTACTCCCCTCCCTCAACTTATTATATATCATTTATTTAAAAGTGCATTTGCGACGAATGTCTATGAAAGAAAAAATTGCTAAAAATTTGCATCAAGTGACGAACATATATTAATCTGTCTCGATTAATTGGGTGTAATTCCGAAATAATACCCTCTTCCTTACTTGTCATTATGTATCATTAATATTCTGTTTTATAAGAATTATCGAAACTGGAACAATATAAAGCATAATTTACATGGAATGGTATATGCGTGAAGATGGAGTAAGTTGGAAGGTGGGCAGCGTGATGTCCGAGGATAAGGTGACATGGAGGCGATTTGCTTTTGGTCACTCCTTCCGAGATTAACCCTTGTTAGGTAATCTGGGGTCTGAGTGACCCCAGCCAATGTTTTTGTTCATGTCATACATATATATTAAGGCCGTGGAATTTGGTTTTCCCTCTACCTTCCTGACGAGTAGTGTAGATGAGTGTGGTGATTAGAAATTTTCCTGATCTTGATTAGTTTGGCCTCTAATAAAGGCTTAGGGTCCAGTAGACCCCAGGTTACCTGATGTGTAGTTTTGCTGGGGTCTGTCAGACCCCAGGTTACCTGATGTGTAATTTTGCTTGGGCTTGTCAGACCCCAGGTTACCTGATGTGTTACCTTGGAAAACAAACAAAACCACTTGCAGGTATGACCATGGGCCACTATCTGACCACCCACTTGGTTGAGCCTTACAAAAACACTCAAAGAAACATCACAGGGGACAACTGGTTCTCATCTATCCCTCTTGGTGAAGACCTGCTAAAGAATTATGGCCTTACATATGTTGGGACTCTCAAACAAAACAAGCCAGACATACCAGCTTTGATGAAAGACAAGAAGGTATTTCCTAAGGGCACCACAGCTTTCTTGTATGACAAGGACCTACTCGTCCTTTCACATTTGCCCAATAAGAAAAACGCTAAGTTTGTCTGGCTGATCAGCTCCATGCACAGCACTCCTAACATTGCACCTAACGGGAAGCCTGAGGTCATTCTGTACTACAATGAAACCAAGTCAGGGGTGGATGCATTTGACCAGATGACTGCACGCTACACCTGCAGCCGCAAGACCAAGCGCTGGCCTCTCTGCATGTTTTATGCCATGGTGAACGCAGCTGTTGTGAATTCCTGGATTGTGTGCAACCAGACTAGGTCCAGGAAGGGAGAACCTCGAATCGAACGTCGGCAGTATATGATGGACCTGGCTGAGAAGTTGATGTATCCCTGGGCTGAAGAAAGAATGGAATTCCGAATCATGAAGAGGAGCACAAAGCTGACGATCCGGACAGTGTTTGACATCAACATCCCTCACGTGAGGCCCCCTGCAACAGATGGAACAAGGAGGTGGTGTGCCCTGTGCGACAGGTCGAAGGATCGCAAGACCAACATGACGTGTCTACATTGCCAGAGTCCAGTGTGTCCTAAGCATTCTTCCCCTATATGCCTGGACTGCAACTAAATCAGGTCATAAAAAGGCACATCAAGCCATCATTCCATGTGAATTGAATGTCTTTTGTTTGTAAAGCAAAACTGTAAAAGGAAAAGAAAAATATATTTTATTTTTTTACATACACATGGGCTTTCCAATCATATCACATGCAAAGCAATTGCATTATAATGTTTTTGTGTTAACTTTGAGACCATAGTGTGGATACAATGTTGTTTGTACATGTGTTTCTACCTACATTAGGTAATGCATTAGAGGTGTCACGAAAATCAGCTTTTTTTGGTTCCCCAGTTTATACCTTTACAGATTTTGCCTTACTTACAAACACAGGGGCTTATGTCTCTCATACCACATACTTGGGTCATATACAGTATGTACATGATCCAGTGGTCCAATAGTGGGGAATCATTTGCAGCGGGGGAGCAGAAACATTACTGTTATGGTGGTACATTTTTCAAGTGTGTTTTTTTTTTTTAATTTTCCTAATTATTTTTTTGAAGATGGACTTTGATAACTTTCATACGAAATTGTGGCCAAATGGTTGTAGTATCTGAATAAAAAAGCATGTGTCAATCAACTAAGTGTTTCGATTTCTACCAAATATTTTAAAATTGGGGTCATTCAGACCCCTGGTTACCTATAGTGTAATTTTTCAGAACATTACCTAACAGGGGTTAATGCTCCTGACTACTCGCACAGACAGACTGATAGACAGATAGACAGACACACAGATAGACAGATAGATAGACAAAAAACAGACAGAAAATAGATAAACAGATAGGTAGGCTGGCGCAGAGATATAGAATGGTAAATGGATGGATGGATGGATGGATAGATAGGTAGACAGACTGGTTGATAGATAAATAGATTTACTGAATGATAGGCAAATAGATAAGTAGATAGATGAATAGAACTTACGAGAGACTTTTAAAATCCAGTAGGTTAAACAAATTACTGAAGATGCGGAATACTCCCCCACTGATCACAAGAAAAGAACCAGATACGGGCTCTGTGTAGACGAGAGTGTATTTGTTCCTGCGTGTAGTGTTATCTTAATGGAGTTCTGTGAGCAGCACCTTTCTGTCATTCTTACGTCAGTTTAGATTAAAATGTCAGTCTTCCATTACGTGGGTCTGCGTGTGGACGTTAGGGTGGAATACTGTGTGTGTGTGTGTGTGTGTGTGTGTGTGTGTGTGTGTGTGTGTGGTTGGGTGGGTGGGTGGGTGGGTGGGTGTGGAGTGACAGAGTTAGTGAGTTTCCCTGTACCTTCGTAGTAGTTCTGACACAGGTGGGGTTAGCGAATGTTTTTGTGGCTGAGGTGTTCTTGTATGTTAGTGTAAGTGTTTGGAGCAGAAGTGTGTTGGTGATGAGGCGGATGAAGTGTATGTCTGTCTGTGGTGAGTATGTTTCGTGTGTGATCATAGTAGCAGTGATGTTTTTATTGCAAGAGGGTGGAGTAGAGATGTTTGTTGATGTTGTAATATAAGGTGCATATCTGTCTGTAGTAACTTTGTACGGTGGTTTAAGTAAAATTTTTTGTGTGGCGGTAGTGGTTGTGTGTGTGTTAGTGTTGCATGAATTTAGAAGTGAGAGCTTATGTCAGTGCTAATGATGCAAAAAAATTAAATGTTTACCTATTCGCAGGGCTTGGTGTTTCTGAAGGATGGATGAACTGAACGTTTGTGTGTGCATAATAAAGGGAATGAATAAGATACGCTAATTCAAAGACAGAGTACAGCTGACAGACGACGTAGGTATATGTGGCAGTGATAGGAGAATGAAGAATAGTCAAAAAGAGCATTATAATGTCATGACAAAGAAAGAGGAAAATATTGTGAGTTTGAAGAAAAGAGACCAAGGAATGAGCCCCTCCAACACAATGACATTTTTTACCATCCTTTTTTTATCTCAGTATAAGAGACTTCCAATACGAGGGCATACGCTAGATGACTTCGTTCATTAACCCCATGATTATTACCGGGCTCCCCTAAGCTACTTGAATTTGTTTGAAGGTAACAAGAATAGGCCATAGAAAGGAAGTGGGGGAAAAACGAAGTCTGACATGAATATAGCCACGAGGTGAGGATGGAGGAGGGAAAGGAGGTGAGGAGAGTTGAAGTAGACGACTGGCTTTAATTAGAGTAGTTAATGTTTGTCACACTGAGGGTAGGACACGAAAAAGTTAATTCATGCCATCCCTCCACAACCACCTCTTGAGCCCGATGACATCTTTTATAAGTTATTCTATCTACTGACTGCTTTATTAAACGTAAGATGACTTTTCTAACTGGAGGGGTATTATGTCCCCCCTCGCTCTCATTTACTCCTTCCTGCTTAGACTTTAGCGACAACGTAACCCGGAATGTTGGAGCTTGTGCTGAAAGGTAAATAATCTAAATAAAATAGACTGAAAGATATGGCATTCTTAGGTCAGGACAGGTGTGAGGATAGAGGAGGGAATGATGATAATGTAACGTAGATAACCTGCTTTAATCCCTTCAGCCAGATGTATTGTCTTTTCTACCAGCGACCGCCAGACGATATTACTCCTCTTTGGGGGAACTCTTGGAACTGCAAGGGTTAGATGTATCTTTCTTTAAACTTTTCACTACTAAACACCATTCGGAAGTAAAATGATAATAATAATAATAATAATAATAATAATAATAATAATAATAATAATAATAATAATAAAATAATAACAATAATAACAAAATCGTCTACAGGTCGTCATCCGGAAATAGCAGGTAAAAAATTACAAAAATACTTCATCCAATACACGAGGCGCAATTGGAATACCTTATGCTAGAGTCAGGCCACAAAAACCTAATTCATTGCATCCCTTTCGCGACCCGAGCCCTGGCATCGACGCCCTCTGCCACCTGTGAGTACTCTTCGCTGTACTTTTCACCCTGCAGACGTCCGGAATCCCCCGGTGAAGGCATCTTAGAGGTGTGCGTTAGGTAAGGGGAGACCTGATGGAGAAAGGAACATATTTATTGGAGAAAGAAGAGTGAGAGTTGTGTAAGCTACGGTAAGGTACGGACGTTGCTCCCTATCTGTCTGTCTCTGTCTGCCTACTTATCCGTCAGTCCGTCTGTCTACCTGTCTGTTTGCCTGTCTATCTTTCTACTGTATATATATTTCGTTCTGTTTGTCTCTGTCTATCTCTCTAACGTTTATCTATCTCTCTATCTATTTATCTATCTGTGTATATGACTATTTGTTTGTCTGTTTATACATTTATCGGTATATATTGTCTATAGCAGCGGTTCCCAACCTGGAAGCCATGGCCCCCAAGGGGGCCATGGGACATTGACTGGGGGGCCATGGGCCTTATTGGTAATATAAGATATTATAAGGCATTTGGTCTGCGTAAAACCTGACAGAAATCAAGTATGAAATATACCTTACTGTGCTAGTTTAGCCTTAAGTAATTGGGGTAATTACCGTTTTCTGCACAATATCAAATATTAAAAATATATAAATATACGATCTGAGTTATATAGGGGCCATGGAGCTTCTCATAAGTTTCTCGGGGGGCCACAGGACCAAAAAGGTTGGGAACCACTGATCTATAGCCTACACCTGCCAAAGCTGATACCTTTCCGTCTGTATGTCTGGATGCCGTGGAAAGAAAGAGGAGGAGGAGGAGGAGGAGGAGGAGGTGGAGATGGAGGAGGAGGAGGAGGAGGAGGAGGAGGAGCGATAGGGTAGGGAGGCACGTGGGGGCGACCGTAAGAAAAAAAGGGGAGGTATCGTGGGAGGAGTAATCTTTAAAGTAGTAAGGGAAAAGTGACTGGAAGTAGTTTTGTAGAGGTAACCCCACGCAAGATATAGAGTCAGGTAATAGCTGGACTAGACAGACAGACAAATAGATGAAACATTAAGTAAACTGGTGATACATGAAGCCAGTAAGATGTAGGACTGCCAGGCCTCAAGGAACTTATTATCATGTCTAATCTTATAAACGGACACATTGTCAGCTAGACGCCCTTCCAAGCGGGGAATCATACCAGCCGCGAGCCAATACATATCCAGTGCTGCTTGGAATATGACCTTGACCTTGACCTACTTTCATCAGTTTCGAACTCGCCCGAGATTTTCATCCCTACTACACACCTGTAAAATTTTGTGATATCTTGAGCGATTGCTAAGTTATCGTGCTAACAGACACACGGACACACACACACACACACACACACACACACACACACGAACTGAAAACAATACCAGCATCTCTTTCGCGGCTGGTAAATAAAATAGATGCATAGGGAAACTGATAGAGATAGACAGAGAAGGACAGATAGACGGATACACTTAGGTACAGTAACTAGTACAGCAAGACAGAGACTGACCTATACACACATACAAACAGAAAAACAGGAAAAGGAAAAGGGAGAGGATAGGGAGGACAGAAATTGAGGCAGAGGCAGACAAAGGGACAGAGATACAGACAGGATCAGGGACAGCATCAAGGGTGACAAGGAGAGAGACAGAAGGGGAGGATAGAAGCAAAGACAGAGACAGAGACAGACAGCGACAGAGACAGGGACAGAGACAGATAGCAACAGAAAGTGACATAAGAAGGCAGAGACAAAAACAGAAACAGATAGCGACATAGGGACACAAACA
>NC_137016.1:5515405-5525405 GCF_032717465.1 Coenobita brevimanus | reverse complement strand
AGTCCTACATACTTTTCATAATACTGTATAAGAGTTTTAGAATTGATCGAACTAGAAACTAGATCAGTATTATTGTCTAAGACTGCACAGTGGAGAATGGGGTAGTTAGGAAATAAAGGAAAAGTAGAAGAGGAAATATAAACCACAATAAAAAAGGGAGAGAAAAGAATATCAAACTGCTTCTGGATGTGAATATGGCGTCTTTTTATTATTACCGTAAGACAAAAAAAATATATATATTTCGATGAAAGCAAAAAAAAGAAAAAAAAAACGGGAGTACAAATCCAGCATAAGAGGGAAATAATGTCGAACAACGTGTGAATGTAGAACTTTTATCTAATCTGTTAAGTAAGGCTGCATTGTAAAAGAAGAAAGAAAAAAAGAAAGGTAAAATATAAGTCATAAAACCTGCCAGAAAAAGAAAGCAAATATAACACCTAGGAGGCAGTCAATATAATAACTGCCTACTAGGTGTTTATGGCAATGGGTTTATGACAACTGTGTTTATTTAATCAGCAAGAATGGACAGTAAAGGAGTGAAGAAATTGAGAAAGTGAAGGAGAGAAAAAAATCAAACGAGGACACAAAAGAATGCATGAGAATGTCAAGCACTTCCCGGAGGTACGAATGTGTATGTAGGTGGGTGGCCTGAGAGAGAGAGAGAGAGAGAGAGAGAGAGAGGGGGGGGGTGAAGACAGAGACAGAGACAGACAGACAGACAATTCCAACTGAAGAAAAAAAATGATGGAGGGAATATTCAACAAGATACTAGCATGAAAGTTTATACGCATCTGGATGGCCTCCGCATAAGCAGTTAGTGGTCATGATATATTCTGCTTAAATAAGAATCGCATACTAGAGGGGATGTGAAAAGAAAAGGAAGGAAATATCGAAGAACCTCAGGACTTGCAGGTAAGTGTCCTCCGCGTCAGGTGTTAGTTAAATGGGACGATATGGTGATGGTATGTGTCCTGTTAAAATAAGAATTGTATATTATAAGGAAGGAGAAATGAGGTATCAAATCTGTAGCATAAGGGAAAGGAGAGAATAAGAAAGGATAATGTACGTGCGTCACCTGCACCCTACAATTGTTATAAAGGTTTCGACAGGTTTTTCTCGAAATTGAATCTGCTCATCCTTTCTTGACCCTCAAACCTTCAACCAATATTAGGCCAACTCTAATCAAAACTGGCTGAGTTGTCGAGTCAAAATTGTGACCGTGCCCGATGTCCTTGATCTTTGACTATTCTATATTTGATCACTTCATCCTTGTTCTGTCAACAGTAATTTCACAAAGGCTGGTCCAAGTCGGAGATCTGTTTACGTTGACCTAACCATGAGAACTTGATCTTTGACCTGTTGTTTTTAAAAACAGAACCTTTTGGCTGACCAGCTGAGTTTGGTTAAAACCGGATCAAAGCTTTGCAGGCTACTTTGCGCTCTCGCGCGCACACACACACACACACACACACACGCACGCACACACACGCGCACACGCGCACACGCGCACACGCGCACACGCGCACACACACACACACACACACACACACACACACACACACACACACACACACACACACACACACACACACACGCACATGCGAGCGCGCTCCGGGCAAAACAATAAACCTGTCCTACTTAGGAGCTGGTGGGTGTAGAATATGATGGAAATGAGCCTGGAATTTAACATGTAGGTAGGTATTGCAAAGTATATTTTTTAATATAATACAAATCATATAATGACTGGAAATCAGGAAAAAGAGACTGTAAAACCAAAGAGAAAGAGATAACTTTCTTCAAAAAGGGCAGAGAAGGTTACGGTATATGTCCATCTGAAATAAGAATCCTACAGTAAAACAGAAACAGAAAGGGAGTAGAAAGTCTGCAACCGAACAGAAAAGAATTAAAATCGAAAAGAACCTGTACAGTATGTTTACATGTGGGTGGGTGGCCTTCGTTTAGTCTTAGTTGTATTTTCCAATAGTATGAATTTCGTCAGTGGTATTGACCCTTGTGCGGTGTGGTGCGGTGAGGATCTGTCCGTTCTCCCCTTTGGGGCTAAGATGCGAATGAATGTGTTTGAATGGATGAGTAAATGGGGAGTGTGTCGTCCTGTCTCGGCTACCTCCCTTTCCTTGGGGGAAGCAGCCTAGGTATATAGATAGATAGAGATGAATTTTGATGCAGAGGAAAAAAAATAAAAAGGGACAGTAAAATATAATCAGATCAACAATAGGCAAGCTGAAAGAAAATCAAAAGGAACCTAAAAGTAGGTGGGTGGCCTCGGTTAAGTCTACTACAGGTGACAGGAAGATCTTCCTTCATCCCTCCTTCCCTCCCTCCCTCCCTCAGTCCCTCAATGAATCCCCCATAAATCGCATACGAAAACGAATGTGAAAAGAAGAGAAAAGAAAGAGAGGTGCCTGGAAGTTTCTATGTAGGTGGGTGGCTTCCGTCTCGTCTGCTACAGGTGACAAGAACACCCCCTCTCCCTCACACTTTTCCCTCAATGAATCACGCGTTTGATATATTTTCCTCCTTCCTGCTTCCCTCATCTCGGGTCTGGGCTTCTGAGACGTCGGCGGCGGCGGTGGCGACGGTGTTGGCAAAGCGTTTCGTACCTTGAGTCTGGCCATTATATTTTTTTCCCTCCCCTCTCCTCTGCAATTACATTTTTTGCCCCTGAGCGTCGTCAGCAGCGTTGATGATGAGAGGTAAAGACCTAGACTTTGCAAACGGTGTAGTGAACCCGTGCGACTTCTGCCTCTCCCTCTCCGTCGCAACCTGGCTTGTAATTCAGTCTCTCTCTCTCTCTGTCTCTCTCTGTCTCTCTCTCTCTCTCTCTCTCTCTCTCTCTCTCTCTCTCTCTCAAGAAAAAGAAAGATAAATAAGGAAAGACAGCGACACCCAAACGAAAAGACGCATGCTGAGGAGACGAAAATGAGTGTTGAGACGAAAGCAAAGGCGGAGAAGAAGAACGAGGAGGAGGAGGAGGAGGAGGAGGAGGAAGAGGAAGGAAGTGACTCCTCCTCCTCTTCCCACTCCTCCTCTTCCTCTACTCTGTCCGTCGCAAAAACAGATTTAAGAGAGAGAGAGAGAGAGAGAGGAGAGACAGACAGACAGACAGACAGAGACAGAGACAGAGACAGACCGACAGGCAGACAGATAATTTATGCAAATAAACTTCTTTAAGTTGCAACAAGAAAGCAGAGCTAAGAAACGTGGTAGCAAGAAAGAGAGAGAGGGGTGGAGGGAGGGACAAGCAGAGAGGCTGACAGACATAGAGGGGGAAGGGAAGGGGGGGAGACACGAGAGGGAGAAAGAGGTGTAATAAGTGGCCCTCAGACACTCCTTTCAGCAGGCGAGGACGATGGGGGAGAGGGGAGACGGGAGGGGAAAATTAGTGGTGTGTACCCAACAAAAAGTGAGTTGGGGGGAAAAGGGTAATGCTCTTTCGTTTGGGCGGCATTCACGGGGGTCAGAACGGCGTGAGGGGAGAGGCGTAAACTAGGACGGGGGGTTGCCTTGCCTATGTTGCAAAAGAGAGAGAGAGAGAGAGAGAGAGAGAGAGAGAGAGAGAGAGAGAGAGAGATGGGGGGAGGGAGAGAGGGAGAAAAGAGAAGGGGGACTTTTGGGTACTAACAAACACAGGGAGAAATGGAAGGATCGGGAGTACACTGAAAGGAGGGAAATGAGGAGGAGAGGACTGACTAAGAGAGAGGGAGAGGAAGCGATAGAAACAGGGGCAGAGGGAGGGTAGATTGTGGAGTGGGAGGGAAAGAGAGAGGGGGAAGAAGGAAGAAAGAGGAGGCCGGGGTTGTGACGGAGCGAGGGTAAAAATGAAGGAGAGAGAGAGAGAGAGAGAGAGAGAGAGAGAGAGAGAGAGAGAGAGAGAGAGAGAGAGAGAGAAACAGGTATGAGAGGATTGTGACTGAGTGAGAAGAGGGTGGGGGAGAGTAGGTAACAGAAATATAGACGGAGGGAGGGCAGACTGTAAATTGAGAGAGAGAGAGAGAGAGAGAGAGAGAGAGTCGGGGAGGCGTGAGTGGGAGCGTAATCTAGGGCGGGGGTTGCTATCTCTATTTTGCAAAAGTGGGGAGACTGACTGAGGGGGAGGAAGAGAGGGGGTGGGGAGAATGAGGGGTCTTCCTTTGCTATATTGCACAGGAGAGGACAGGCAGACAGACAAACAGATACAGATGTAGATTCAAACACTGCAAGTTTCGCTCCTTGGCAGTGAAGACGTGAATGCTTTGCTAAATTACTCTCAGAATACATATACTAAGTTCTAACCAAAAGCCAGTGAGGCACGATATAACTCAACACGTCCACAGAAGTTACAATGCAGAACCGAACCTCCTCAAACGTTGATTGACAGTCAGAATTAATCCTTCTCCTTGCCGCTGAAGAACAAATGGGGGTAGGAGTGTTTGAAGTGAGTGTGATGTGTGTAAAAATGTGCTGTGATGGCCAAATTATCGTAGGCGCCAGAAGGGACAGTCTAACAGCACCAATTCTATACTGTTCGCCATGACTTAATGTCGAACGCTAGACTCACAACTCAGAGCAGTATTTTATAAGGCTCTGGAGATTCCCTCACGCTTCCTTCTTAGCAGTTTACTTACTATAGCTTATTAGTACTTTCCACCTAAAATTCTCGTGTATGCTAATTAAACCATTATTAAGAGTATAGTCTTTATCAGTTGCGTCCCAAGGAAGAGGCATACCGAAGTTTCAAAAGACACTTAGGCTCGTATACACGGTGGTTACGAAAGCTCCCTAACACAATTTATTTTGCTACTTACTCCTTACTGTCCTCCTCTGTGCCATTTAAGTAACTCTAATGCCACCATACTCAACATAATAACATGGAAAGTGACTCTAACCAACCAAATTAAAAAATAAATTGCTAAGGAAGAGGTGCTAGGGAGCTCCCTTCACTGACGAGAATACGGGCTACGACTCTGGCAGATCGAGAAGAACGCACGCTACCACTGAGCCACCGTAGCTCCGGTGTACATGTTTTGTACTTGTGTGGTATACAGTATATTTTAGTTACCATTCGTTTATAACCAAAATATCCATGGCTGCTATAGTTCTTTCAAAGTACTTGGCCTAAATATTTACCCTCTTATAGCTTTAATGCATAATTCAGCGACAGAAAGTAACATTGCTCTACATCCTCTCCACAACACTTCCTCATAACATCATATTTTTGTGCTACCATGTTTACAAGTGAACATTCAAAATTGAGAGATGACAATTTTAGGTTCAGTTAGAGGAAATGGAGTTAAGCACTTTTATTACAGTTAGCAGTTTCATTTCCACCATTGTTTTCTGCCATATGTCTGTCAGGTATCATATTCATTTACTGTGTCTAGTATGTCTGTCTATAGTCATAGGTCTTATTCCCGTTAGGGGTGACCACAAACAAACCTCCATGTCGCCCTATCCCTTACGATTTCGCTGCCCTCCTCCCAACTTAAACCCCCTTCTTTCATATACCTCTTTACTCCATTCCTCCATCTTATCATCGGTCTCCCCTTTCCCTCTCCTCCCCTCCACCTCACTCACATACACTCTCCTAGTTAGCCTCTCACCCTCCATCCTCTCCACATGGCCAGACTCATTTACACATCAGTTTATTTCCCTGTGTGGTTAATGCCGGAAGGGCTTTGGGAATGCTGTTTTTAATTTCTTGTGATCAAAGAACAAGATTTTCCACTAACCCATTTGGGATAGCGATGTATTTTTGTAGTTTATTTTTGCTACTTCCTGACAATTTTATTAAGCTTAGAATGACCCCTCGCACTGAAGAGGTTAATTAAGGCCACATCTATTCTCTCAGATCGAAACGTCTCTCCGAAGCAATATATGTAGACAACAGCAACAACAGCAAAGAAAAATTATCATAAAAAGCGTCATCGTCGTGAAGTGGCTAATATTAAGGCATGGCCAGCTCCTAAGGACCCTAAGTTAGTGTATTTTATGGGTATAGGGAACGTAACTGCGGCACTGTCTCTTCATTCTCTCTCTCTCTCTCTCTCGCTCTCTCGCTCTCTCTCTCTCTCTCTCTCTCTCTCTCTCTCTCTCTCTCTCTCTCTCTCGTTAGTGTTGTGTTGGATGCCTTCATGTGTTAGTGCTGATCTAGATGAATTATGATGTGTCGCTCTCTCACTTCACCTCTTTTGTCATCCACGTCTTACCTCTCTCTCACCTGTCCATCCCTTCCTCCCTCCCTCCATCTTAGCAGCATCTTCCTCCTTTGCACCTTCCCTCCTTCTGACTCACATGTCTGTCCGTCACACCTTTGCTCACTCTCTTTTCTTCCCCTCTCCCTCCTTCAGTCCTTTCCCATCATCCATTTTACCTGTGCATTTCGCCTGTACTTTCTTCCTTTCCTCCATCTCTCTCTCCCTCCCTTCCTCCCTCCCTCCCTCCTTTTATCCTTCCCTCCTCCCGTCCTTTCATCCCACTTATGTCTCCTTCCCTCATTCCCTCTGTCCTTCTCCGTTTCTCACTTTTTTTTTTCATCAATGGATACGTTGCATTCAGTCTTTAAGTTCCTTCGTTTCTTTACCTGCTCATCTGCCTTTATCTCATTCCTCACTCCCTCCATCTTTTGCCTCCTGTCTTCTTATTTCACCTTATCTTCTCTCCCACGTCTCCCGGTCTTACGCCTCTTCCCCTTTTTGTGGGTTCTAATTTGCCCCTTCTCTTCCTCTTGTGCCAGAAAGATGAGTCATTACCCAGACGGATCAGGAGGAGGGTAAGACGGACACAAGGCACAGGCGGTGAAACTAAGAATAATGGTAGAAGATAAAGGGCAGAGTTACGAGGGGAGGGGGAGGGATACAAGGAGGATAGAACAGATACAAAGCTCAATCGGAAAAACAGAAGATGGTGATACGGCGAAGGTTTGTTATATATTGCAGAGAAGAGTTAACTTTGGGCTTCCTCCTCCCTCCTTCCCTCCCCATTCTCCACAAACTCAGTGATACTCAGTGGGGCCCGAACCCACCACTTCACTGCGTCCCCAGAATATGATGTAAGTGTCAAATTGGCCAAGGCACCGAATCGCGCTATAGCCTTGTTTTCCTCATCTCTTCCACTTTCCCATCTTTCTTTCCCTTCTGGTTGTGTGTGTGTGTGTGTGTGTGTGTGTGTGTGTGTGTGTGTGTGTGTGTGTGTGTGTGTGTGTGTGTGTGTGTGTGTGTGTGTGTGTGTGTGTGTCTGTCTGTCTGTCTGTCTGTCTGTCTGTCTGTCTGTGTCTGTGTCTGTGTCTGTGTCTGTGTCTGTGCTCTGGTGGTGGTGGTTGTTGTGGTGGCAGTGGTCGGGAGAGGAGAGGTTTGGTCGTGGTCAGGGGGAAGAGAAGAGGTGAGGTTAAGAGGAGACAGTGGGTGAAACAGAGGATAGTGTTAGTTCCTCTGTGCACCCTCCCCCATCTCTCCCAGCTCCTCCTCACACCGAAGCTTCTCTAAGTATTTATTTGTTTTCTTCCTTGATTAAATCTGCGTCACAATTTAAGTGGACTTGAAAGGCTTTGTAGCATCTCTTCCTTAGCGATTTAGTCTGCATATTACACGTTAGTATCAACTGGTTTGTCATTCATACAAATTATGTGTGTGTTCAAATATTTTCATCATTTTCAACGTAACTCTACTCGCGTTTTTGCAAATAAGATCTGTAGGATTCACAAACAGGTAAAAGTTTTCGTAAACATGTAAGACGAAAGACTTTCATCAGAGTGCCAAGCTAAAACTGACCACACTTCCACTTATTTATAATCTATCATTCTAAGTTCTCCACGAGCAATCCTCAATTATTCCATTTGTTCTTCCGTATCACTATCTCTGCCTCCTTTAGTGCAGTGACGTCCGTTATGTTTTAGCTATCGATAAATTACTCACTCTGCCTAAGAAAGAATGTTCGTAGTGAATGCGTTAGAAATGGTCTCAGTTAGGTAATTTAGCACGATATTATCTCTTCACACTTGCTCTCCACCGCCAAAACCTTTACTCGGCTGAAGGAGAACGTCCCGCAGAGAAGGGGATATATAATTCAGTGTGGTATTAAAATGTTCTCAATATTCCGATAAATTTCGCCTTATATTCAGTCCTACTCCAGTGCTTAATTGATATTCGTATTACACACTCTTACTTTGTAGCCTCAGAGTTCCCTTCTCAGAAAACTCAGAAGTTCCGAGATGCTAGCTGTTGCCCTGGTATACTTCTAGAGGTCTCTCAGCTTGGTTAGGATTTGGAAGTCTACTGTGTAAGGCTGGGGCAGTGAAGAAGCAGGTGCTCAGTACTGAGTAGCAGATTATCCTCGCAATGGAAGTTATGTTTTCGGCTTTGTTTGTGTTGCTGGTCTTCCTCTGTGTCTCCAACATTAAGGAAAAATGTTGAACAGCATTAAATTTGGAGTAACGCAGAAGGACCATTAGTGAGAAAATGATTATGGACGAATGGGTCAATAATTAAGATGAAGATTGTTAAAAATATGAGAGTGGGGATGGTGCTGTTTTGGAGGAAGAATTCATTCTCTGAGTGCTCTTGTTTTTTCTCTGTTTATACTGACAGCGAAAGGTTATGGCCTGAATTAAATCTGGCTAGTTACACGTATTATTCCTGAATGTACTGTTTTACCTTTGTATATATCTGATACTATGCTGTCTAGAATTGTTATTACACCCGCGCACTGTAAGGTAATAATGTATTGTTTGAGGTTGTGTGTGTGTGTGTGTGTGTGTGTGTGTGTGTGTGTGTGTGTGTGTGTGTGTGTGTGTGTGTGTGTGTGTGTGTGTGTGTGTGTGTGTGTGTGTGTGTGTGTGTGTGTGTGTGTGTGTGTGTGTGTGTGTGTGTGTGTGTGTGTGTGTGTGTGTGTGTGTGTGTGTGTGTGTGTGTGTGTGTGTGTGTGTGTGTGTGTGTGTGTGTGTGTGTGTGTGTGTGTGTGTGTGTGTGTGTGTGTGTGTGTGTGTGTGTGTGTGTGTGTGTGTGTGTGTGTGTGTGTGTGTGTGTGTGTGTGTGTGTGTGTGTGTGTGTGTGTGTGTGTGTGTGTGTGTGTGTGTGTGTGTGTGTGTGTGTGTGTGTGTGTGTGTGTGTGTGTGTGTGTGTGTGTGTGTGTGTGTGTGTGTGTGTGTGTGTGTGTGTGTGTGTGTGTGTGTGTGTGTGTGTGTGTGTGTGTGTGTGTGTGTGTGTGTGTGTGTGTGTGTGTGTGTGTGTGTGTGTGTGTGTGTGTGTGTGTGTGTGTGTGTGTGTGTGTGTGTGTGTGTGTGTGTGTGTGTGTGTGTGTGTGTGTGTGTGTGTGTGTGTGTGTGTGTGTGTGTGTGTGTGTGTGTGTGTGTGTGTGTGTGTGTGTGTGTGTGTGTGTGTGTGTGTGTGTGTGTGTGTGTGTGTGTGTGTGTGTGTGTGTGTGTGTGTGTGTGTGTGTGTGTGTGTGTGTGTGTGTGTGTGTGTGTGTGTGTGTGTGTGTGTGTGTGTGTGTGTGTGTGTGTGTGTGTGTGTGTGTGTGTGTGTGTGTGTGTGTGTGTGTGTGTGTGTGTGTGTGTGTGTGTGTGTGTGTGTGTGTGTGTGTGTGTGTGTGTGTGTGTGTGTGTGTGTGTGTGTGTGTGTGTGTGTTCCATTATCTTTCTGTGCCACGTAAATCCTGTGTAGCCCCTCCCCCCACACATCTAAATTTACTAGTCTTTCTTCCTCACCTGAGTCACTCCTACTTATCATCACTCCAGGTGTTCCTCATTATCTTGTTGTGTCTCGTCCTCGCAGTTTTATCATATTCCTCTTTTAACCCTCAGATTTCCGCCACCTCTTTTTGTAGCCTAGTCCTTCCATTGCCAAACGACTGTACTCATTTTAGGACAGTCTCTGGCTTAGATAGGCTAATGAAAGCTTTATTTTATGCATCTGACTTTGGACTTTGGATATAGGCGTATGAACCCAGTCCCTGAGAACCAGTAGTCCTCCCGGGTACCATGCATATAAACATGTCACCACTTCGG
>NC_137016.1:5412905-5510405 GCF_032717465.1 Coenobita brevimanus | reverse complement strand
TCACGTTTAATGCAGCCTAAATCGCAAAAACCTGGGGTCAGTTTTTCCCCTTTTTTTCCACCACCCCGCCGAATCGTACCCCCCTGGCGTTAACAATTTTTGCCAGGTCGATTATATATTTTTTCCTCCTCTTCGTACTGCATTTTTTCCCAGCCGTCTGCCAAATCCATGAATCATCTTAATTTTTGCAGATTTTGCGCCTCAGCTGGGCCTCCCCATTCGGCAAATTTAGAGTTCACTGCTGCAAAAAAGAAGAGAGGAGAAAAAAAAGTCTCCAGTCGGACCAGCGCCGGGGTTGCAGGGTAGAGGGACATCAACCCATCTCATGTCAGGAGGTAATGTAAGAGATATTAACCTATTCATTCCGGTGACTTTTTAATACTCGCTGGTTCCAGACTTTTTGCAACTTAATCAGTGCCTCTTGTATTGGAAGGATTCTGTAAACAGTAACTGTATCAGTACATATGAGGTCTTCGTAAGGAGATTAGTAGCCAGAATGAACTCTTCCCTCAGTGACTAAGTACGAATGGGAAAAGGGTGTGTAGAGTGAGAGTGATGAATATCAAAGGGGAATTGTTAGGAGAACTGTTGGAATGGCTGTTTTCCTGTGTCATTGTCTACATATGTCTTCAGTATGAACCGACGTGGTGTGAACATGTAAGGATGTGATTAGACCTTATACGTCTTCCAAGGTTTTTGTTTGAACCCGATATATGAGGTAGGTAAAGAACGCACGACGAACATACTACCACCCCACCACTGTAGTTCTGTTCAAGGAGTTAACCCTTATGAATATGGCCACACACAACTTTAAATTATTGCTTGTCTGGGAGGAAGGGAGGGCAGCGTCCGAGGGTGTCTGAGGCAGCCTTATGGGAAACGACCAGACGTTGACGACGAAGAGGCAAGAAACTCCAGACAGGAAGACGAATCAACTCTATCTCTCCCATGGGAGTTTTTTGTCAGGGGAAAGAAGTATTGAAAATTATGATTGGATATTATAGTTCTTATCTCGCTAATCGTTTTTGCCGGGAGAAAGAAGTGGTGAGACAGCTGTTGAAGAAAGGCAGTGACTGGGCTCAGATTCCCAAATTTATGATCAACGTCTTGTAATTATAGACATTTCCTCTGGCCTGACAAAGATCTCTGACTCATTTGGCCTCAGTTAATGCCCATGTGTAGTTAAATTAAAAGCGTCGTTTGTTTAGTAACCAAAGAGACTCGACATTCCTAACCTCATAACCAAAGCTTATTGAATTTTATATAACCACGAAGTAGTACTCCAGTTGCGCGAATGACCGAGTTTCCTCAGATAAAACCAAATCGGTTATAGGATTTGTTTGTGGAGGAAAATCAAGTGACACAGGAGGCTTCAGCACACCTCTTTCTTTGTTCAGTCTCGAAAAGGAGTCTTAATTACACAATGATTTTCCTCACATAACTAATATGTACTTGCAGAGTGGACAAGGAAGGAGAGTGCAGTAGATTCCCATGTCATATGATCTTAATCCAAAAAAACAAGTCTGAGTTTGAAGAGGGAACTAGTATCTTCATTTTACTCTGACTTGGCTTAAAATTACCAGGTTTGTCATAAAATTCAGGTGGCTTAGCTTTTATCACGCCATGGTGTACTGGTAACAGTCTCTGACTTTCATCCAGAAGTCTTGGATTCGATTCCCGGCGAGGAGCGTTAAAAAATTTTCGTACACACGCGCGTAATGTCTCTCTCCGATATATATATATATATATATATATATATATATATAATATGGTAGGAATGCCTTTCACATAGCAGAACTGGATATGAAATTCCATCTAAGATAAATGTATTTATTCTCGCCTTCGTATGCAGAGAGGAAGAAAGTTGCAACCCAGTCTGTCAGTCTGTTTTTGTTTTCGTTGTCTATGTGTTTGTCGGCACTCATCATATCATTTTCAAACCTTCTACTGTAGATTTATGATGACCAACCGGGATAGGGTTCTTTATGTTTTTTTTTTCTAATCTTCTTTGCAACTATAATAGCATCTTCTGAACAACTAATATACTCGTATTTGCTTTTTATTTACATGTTGATGACCAGGCATATATGCATTTGTTAAAGATGTTACCGACCCCTGAATTTGAGCGACAGAGTTGCCCAAGACATTCATCAACCAACAAGAATGAAATGTGCTTAAGGCAGTAACAAGCCGGAAGGTAAACGGAGGAGGACATGAGAGTGTAAAAACATATATGTTTATCATTGGGATTCTGACAGCATCCACAGAGACCTTTTATAGGAACTAGGTCTTTCGCTGCCATACCTAACAAAATTAGTAAAATGAAACCGTATGTGGTAATAAAATAGAGCGTTATCTGTAGTAGCCATCGTGTGTGAGTATGGTATTCTGTGGACTGTTCCCTGGGTTGCACATCCAGCAGAAGTGTCAATATAGGTCACAGTAACAGTAGCAAATTCAAGAATCTTCAGCTGGAATGTGACGGATACTGTGAGAGCTATGTAAATAATTTTGGTGGTTTAGCATTTACGATTGCCATCTTAATTATACCTTCCCAGAGAGCATGACCTCACCTAGATACTTCATTCTGCCTACCTCCTGATGATTCTGTCCTGCTGAGGAAATTTCTGGCCTCTAAAAGAAGAGTTTATCACGAATATCCCAGTAAAGTATGGCGCTTCACCTATATGTTGCATTCGTGCAACCACAGGTTGATTTTGTATACCTGAGGGCAATCCCATCCCTTTATTTGATTAGGAATGTTTGTGTCTCCGATGATATAGGTAAGCGAACATTTACAGTGGTGTGGAAATGTGAATACTTACAGTATGTGAGAGTGCATGTATCAGCACTGTTGTGAGGGTGCTGCATGCGCAGTAGTATGATCCTTTAAGGATGTACGAGAGTGAGGACGCGTGAGTGTGCAAGAACATTAACGACACTTGAACATGGGAAAGAGTCTGTGTGCAGTGGAGATCTCGTTACAGTTTCCGACGTTTATGCATCACAGTTACTTGGTCATTTCATCTACTACTGAACACCTCCGTTCATCCATGCCAAAGCCACCGCCAACATATGATTATCCTGAAGTTGTCAATGTTAGACATCTGCTACACACTGATGCCGCCGCGGGTTCATATGTTGCCCACTGTACAATCTCATATCTCTTCTCAGACTGACGAGGCAACGAGACAACACACCTTCGTAACCAACCAACAAAATCATGGTACACTTGTAGTAAGCCTCGGTTCCATTTATGACCTCCAGAAGTTAAGGCTTGTAAATAACTGTGCTCTCAATTTTAAGAGTAAGACTGTATGTGTGTATGAAAGTGTGAATTTAGTGATGAGGATGTGTGGATATCTCCCAAGGGTGTGAGCATGTACGTGCAATAATGTGGAAACGATTATATCATCAAAAGTGTGAGCGTGTCAGAACAACGAAGGCGTGGATATCTGAGTCTCGTTCGTTAGGGTGCTTATATATTACCTGGTTCTACATGTTCCCAGATCATGATCGTCGCTAACAAATAAAAGTTGTGGGGGTGGTGGAACGGAACCAGAATGTGTGTGTGTGTGTGTGTATATATATATATATATATATATATATATATATATATATATATATATATATACACACACGGTATAGGGTGGCAACAGAGGATCGAGACAGTACTTGTCGGGGGGAGAGACCAATCCCTCCCACACCACAATGGAACCGTCGATGGAATCATTCTGCGCATTATCCAGGTAACACATCTACATGACGTCTGGTATCTTGCAAAGGATATCAGCAGAGCAGTAACTAGCCGCTCCTTTCGAGCTGCTCAGGAAGCTTTGGTAGACGAAGTAATGCATTGTTAAGCCCAAATTTGTCCCCAAACAACCCATCAGTAACTGAGATGTTAATGATATAAGGATAGTCCCCATCAACATAAACATTATGTGGTGCAGGAGGCAGGACATACTTCTTCATTGTTGATGTATGAGTAATGCGTGGAAACACGGCGGAGTCAGGCAGAATGGACGACAGGAATCGCGTGTTCATAATGTCAACGTAGTGTAACAGGAGGGGGGAGAGACCGGGAAGGAAAGCGTAGGTCAGTAGGAGGGGTATAGGAGGGCGACGGGACAGGCAGGGCAGTCTGGACCTGAGAGGCAAAAAGTGATGATAGGCGCCAGGGGAACAAGGTCAGTGACCACTATGGAGACGAGAAGTACAATCATCACCACCACCAACATCAAGTCAGATTCGTTTGGAGGTGCTGGCAGCCTGGCCTCGTTATTTAAGGCAGCAGTGACACCAGAAGCAGAAGCTGAAGTGTGAGAGGCATCAGTGCCCAAGTCACATAGGCACTCCTGCCTCCTTTTTGGTGAGGCAGTGTGTGCAATGGCGAGCAACAGTCGGGGGGGGGGGGGACTGTGGGGTGCAGCACCAGGGGACGTGCTTTGATTTGCCATCTCCCCTCTCATAGCCTTGATCACACTGGACAGTACTTACTGAGGTAACAGTGCATGACGATGGGAGGGCAACACAAGATTTCACTTCAAGCCCAGGGTAAAACACACACTTGCGCCATCAGTTCGTGACTAGGGTAGTGCCAAAACTGTATAATGATTCATTTTTTTATTCTGGGTCTTTTTTTTTTTTTCATTCAGTACAAGTCTCACCACTCTGGGGAACATTGTAGATGAAGGTCAAGCAGGGAGGGGTGCGTGAGAGCACAGGGTTACATTGACACATATATGGTATAAAAGGTATAGATGCAGTTATCATTACAAGCATAGCAATGAAAAGGAGATACAATGGCACTTACATGGGACAAATTTGTTGCAGTAGTTATCATTACAAGTTTAGGAGTGAGCAAAAGGATACATTGACACATACCTACTAGCCGAAATAGTACAGTAGGAATGATTGAGTTTCCTATCAATGTAACATAGAAAATGAAGTCATAATCTAGGCAAAGAAAGTGTAATTTTTGAGTGGTAACTATCGCAACTTTGAGTGCCGGGACGTTTTTAGCAAGCGCCTCTCACAACTCTTGCTTGGTTGCCCTCCTCAACTTCAGAAATTTGGTAAAAGCACCGTACGCTTTATTTGAGCCAGCAGAAGCATCTTTCCAAATCAGTTCTTCTTGCTGATAGTCTGTTATATTTTTCTTATTATTTCTGGGGTGGTAAATAAACGTTTCATGCGAAATCTGTTTCCACGTTGTTTTTAGCTGTTCTGCTGTGTGAAGTCCATAGTTTGTTTGACTCGTCAGCCGTAAGGCGGACGCGGTGGATGGGACTGTCCTAAACTAAATGTTTAACTAATTCTAGCCTAATCTAGCTTAACAGTACCTAATAATTTAAACTAACTTAACCCAACCCAACCTATCTTAACCTAACCAAACATCCAGTTGGGAAGCTGGGAAACGAACAACACTTTTGAGTACGTTGAGCAAGACAAACAATCGTTGGTATAGCTGAAGGAACGGGATGATAAGAACAGTGGGAAATTTTTCAGCAGGAAAAGGTAATTTACCAGCCTGAAATTAGAAAAATATAAAAAACAAACTGGAGGAATATGAATTGAATTGGTAAGGTCCATCTATTGGTTCAAGTAAAGTGTACCTTTACGAGAAATAATACTTTAACCAGTAACATCGTCCTATAATTAATACTCAGTCATCATAATCATCATACCCCACAACTCTTTTCCTGTCTACGAATAGGGTTAAGTAGGGTTCAAATGCAGTAAATAATTAAGTGATAAAACTGATAGACGGATAAACTAGCCAGAAGTTTGCCTTACAAAATATGCTACCGTCACCTTGCTCCCACAACCCTGACTCCACCCGACAAGCACAGACATCCACACGCACGCGCTTCATACCATCTCATCCAAAGCCGGTCCAACGCCTCTCACTTCACCGGGAAAAAAATAAAACGGGGATGCCTTATTTTCTTCATACACTCCTCCGTACAAAATTCCTCCAGCCAGGTGGATCCAGTGTTAGTTCTCTTGCCTCATCAGTCTCCATACCTTGCTTTCTCACGTAGTTTTTTTTTTTTTTTTTTTTTTATCCACCTTCTTGCCCTGCGAAATCCCTCCCACATTCAAACTCACTCAGATATTCTCTCTTCACCTCTCGTTTCACACCCGTTCTCTGTAAATGCTCATACCACCTAAACACATTCCTCGACACTGGTGTCCATAGACGTTCTTACCCCACATCTTTCACATATATTATTTCATACCCTTCATTCTCCACACCCCACATGCATTCCTCAACAAGCCCTTTTCCTCTGCTCTTACTCTTAACTTTTTATTTTCATGGCACACAAGTCTCACACCCATATGTTATCGTAGGCCCTAAGATTCCTCTATGCAGTTCTCTCAAAGCCGACATACACAACCCTCTGCTTCGTATCAAGGTTGCGTCACTTTCCTTCCCTCTGCCACTGTACTTCCTACTTCCTTTCCACATTTTCCCCTCTTCTGTATCATTGCATTCAGGAACATAAGCTCCCTGTTTCTCTCCATTCACCATCACATTACACTGTGAGTAACCGTTTCTCTCAAAAACCATCATTTTGCTTTTATCCACATTTACTTTAAAAACCTGACGCTCACATACATATACAAAACTCTGCAATAATCTGCCAATCTCTTTTCCACTATTAGCACGCAGCATTACATCATCTGCATGCATCAGGTCTGAGATACCTTACTCTCCATTGGTCATTATCAATACCATGACTAGAGTTTTTACCTTTCTCATAACCCCCCCCCCCCACACACACACATACATACACATCCTGAACAGCCATGGGGACAACCACAACTTTGTCGCACTCCAACACTGAACTTAGACACTCGCTCTGATGCCCACCTGTCTCTTACTCAGATTTGACCACCAGCATAAGAACTCTAAACAGTATTTTAACATCCACACCATACAGACGCAGAACAGAAGCAAAGGTAAAAGTAAAGGTGAAGGGAAACGTAGGTAAAGATAACACTAAAGGTAAAAATAGAGTTAAGGGTGAAGGTTAAGGTAAAAGTACATACGAAGGTAAAGTTTGATAAAGGTAATGGAAAAACAAAAAGGAAAGGCTAAGGTAAAAGCAAAGGTAAAGGCAGAGGTAGATATAAAAGTAAAGGTAAAGGTAAAGAAAGGTAAAGATTTTAAGTAAAAATGAAAGCTGAGGTAAAGATAAAAGTGAGGGTAAACTTAAATATACGTAAAGGTAAAGGAAAAAGTGAAGATAATGGTGAGGTAAAGGTAAAAAATAAAGGTAGGGAATAAAGGTAGGAGTCCTGCTGCTCCCTTCACTGCAATGAAATCTGTCATTTTTCATTCTTGCTAGCTTCAGACTCATTTTTTCGGCGAAGGATAGACTTTTTCGAACAAGAATTAGCTGTATCCTTCATATTTGGTAGGGGAGGTCTGTCCTAAGCTGAGTGATGTCGTTTATTGGTAGCAAGAATTAAAAAAAAAAACAAAAAAAACAAACTGAAAGAGTTAATTAGACTGAGCTCCCCCTTGCAGAAGCCACGCCTCAGCGATATGCAGAATAGTTAAATGCAAGTAATTTCTGTGAACATCAAGGCACCTCAGGGAACGGGGGTGAGAGCCGCAGGTAGGCTAAGACTGAACCTGTTTCTTTGTCAGTTTTTTTCCGCCCAACAATATGCATGCACATCTTCGTCTGCCCATCTATGTATCATATCGTGTGCATGGATGCCCGGCCTTCTTTCTATTCCTCGCACGATACTCCATTTATCCGCTTATCTGTCTTTTTATAACAGTCAGTTCTCCGCCTATTTGTCAGTCCGTTTGTGGAACTGTTAGTCGTAAAGGTGATACTGCATTGTTCATTACTTATTTAATCACGAGCATTAATTCATGTTTGATGAGGCTACTTCTTCAAAAAATATATAAAATGAGATGTGACGTATTTGAGAGCAACCTGTGCACAGAGTGGCCAGAAGGAATGATTAATAATAGATGCTGCTTTTCCTAGCACAGGCTCCAGGAATTTGGTGATTCTGTAAGGGATCCAAGAATAGTACAGACCACCTGACCTATTGCACCTCCTCCACCCCTTTCTCCTCACTTCCCATCCCCTCTCCCCTCACTGTCCGTCCCCTCTCCCTTCACTGACCGTCCCCTTATCTCGTTCATCCATCCCTTGTCTTCTGTCCTTCCTTTTCCTTCACTTTCCCCTTCCATCACATCCCCTGCCCTTCTACTTTCTCTTCTCTTTTTCCTTCTTCCCTCCCATTCCTTTCTTTTTACTATCTTTCCCACTTCCCTTTTATTCTTCCCCCTCCCCTTTTTTGTCTTCACCCTCGTCCTTTATTACTTTCCTTTGCCGCCTGTCATTATCTTTCCCCTACCATTCGAGCCGTATCCTTCTGTCTCCCCTAACTATAAATCATTTCTCTCCCTGTACAATCACCTCCATTTCCCCGTTTTCCTTTTTCCTCTCTTCAGTGACCCATATATATTTTTTTCTTTTGACTAGTCTTCCATCTCCTCCCTCCTTTACCTCTTTCTCCCTTCACATCTTTTCACTCTACTTATCTTTTTTTTTTTTTTTTCATTCTTCAGTTCTCCTTCTTATAATCCAGCGTATCCTAACCTGGGGTGCTAGCATCACCAGGGGGTGCTGAAATCAATTTTAGGGGGTGCTGGAAAATGCTGCATTATATTTTTTCTTACTGGATTTGCTTAGTATTGGCATCCTTGATTGATTTATTTATTTAGTTATTTATGTATTTTTTGAGACAGCATAAAATAAACTGTCAGGCAGTACTTCACTTTACTTCAACCCTGCAGTAGTGTAGCAACTGCAGTCCCAGTAACCAGATGTAGAGGGGTGCTGGACTGAGACCTTATTACAAACGGGGTGCTGAGTTCGGAAAAGGTTAAGAAACGCTGTTATAATCCCTCTGTCCTCCCACCCTTCCCTTCTCCTCTCTACCCATCCTTTTTCTAACTCTATCGTTCCCCCTCCCATTTTTTCCTTCCCTTCCTTACCCTCAGACCAGAGGTTCTTGGTCTGTGATCCAAGACGTTTTTCACTGTGGTCCACAGAAGGATGGAAAGTGATAAGTTTATTGAATTATTATTAATTTTCCTGGACTGTATCACAAAGTTAGTCATCTTTCTTTTACAGATTTCATGCCATTTTCCTCAACATAGGTATGTGCCTCAGGGTTCACCACACTACTGGCAATAAAGACACAACACGGACCTAAGTTGGATATTCAACTTGGTCTCCGGTGTGCTGTGTACCATTGAACCAAATACACGAACTCTGGTAACAAAGAAACATCAAGTTTCACATTAATTCTGCTGTGTTCACCCTTGCTCCTTCCTTCATTCCAGGTTCTTTCCTTCACCCTTCTTCTCTTAGCCCCACTTTCCTTCTCTCTTGCCTCATCCTCTCCCATCTTTTCTCACTCCCTTCATTCGTTTTTCGGTTTCCTTCCCTCTCCAGTAGAGACGAATTTTCTACTACTACAAATCATCATTCAGGGTTCATATTTCTTCCCTCACTTCTTGCCTTCCCCTTTTTTCATACATTCATTTCGTTTCTTTTTTCAGAAGATATGGTTGTTCATGGCTATAATTGCTGTTTTAGTTCATTACTGCTGTATGAAGAATGGAATCATTGATAAAGACGGATTTCTATACCCATTTGTATACTATTGCGTTTTCCTAATAAGGATTTGCTTTCATTGTCTGTTCATTAATGTGATTTCGAATCAGTAAAATAATGATGTACAGTAGAGTGGTCCACAGAGACAGCAAGCTTCTTATGGTGATCCACAGATTATAAAATATTATGAACCCATTCCCCGAAAATTCCCCTCGCCCCTTACGATGGTCCATTTCTCTCCCCTCACAGTTGACTTCTTTTATCCTGTTTCCCTCCTCGCTTAGGTAACCCGTATTCCATACACATTTCTTCTCACTCCTTCCTCTCTCCCTTCCTTCTCTTCCTACTGCCCTTCGCAAGCCCTCCCACCCTCGCTTTCCCATTCTATCATTCCCTCGGCCCTTCCATCCTTCCCTGTTCGTCTTTACTCTTCTCCATTCCCTTTCTACTCTTCCTTCTTTTAACTCTCTCCTTTTCCGTCACATTCAGTTCCCCCTCCCCTACCTTTATTGTCTCCGTTACCTTAGACAATTCCATCTCCCCTTACTCTCCTCCCACTCACCCCAGCCATTCTTCCCTTCCTCACTCCAACCCCTCTTCCACTCCTTCAGCTCCTCCTCCCCCTCTCCGTTCCTTCTTCCCAACTGATCTGCCCTTTCTCCCTCTCACTCTCTCTTCCCTCCCTCTTCCCCTTCCCACTCCTCCACTCTTTCTCCCCTACCTCTCTTCAGCTGCTCTGTCCTGTCCACCTCCGTCCTTTCATGCGTCACACAGAGACAGACCTATACTAGATGAGTTCATGAATCCGAGTGCATGGTTCCCTATCCCAATTCCTTGTTTAGATTTTGGACTTTGGATCATCTGTGGATCTATATTTGCATTTTAATCATTAATTTTTTGGTCTCAGTCTCCTAAATGCATTTGACTAAGACCCACTGTCCGTTTTAGTTGTATCAGGTCGTAACTTCTTTTACCATACTCGTACAAAAAAATAAAAGGAAAAATTAATAGATATTAGCCTGTTTTGAATAGCTGGAATGAGCAATATTTTTCGACGAATTTTACTAAATTTTCCTGTATCAACTGAATTTTGGAAATGATTGGGCAAGCGCCAAATTTATTTAAATAATCGTCTTTATTAATCTTCCTCCATTTGACTAATATGTCTGGAGTCAGATAATCTCCGTGAAAGGAACATAGCTTCATATATCATACAGCCTAGCCTGTTGTATGTCAGATTATATTTTACTAACATATAAAGAAGATACAGCAACCAAGAATAATACTATAAATACTGATTTTCTTATATTTTGAATGGTAACACTGTATTAATGGAAAGCGGAGAGATAAAAAAAACTGTAATAACAGCCTACTTTGCTGAAGATAGCGATTTAGTACTGGAAATGGTAGGACACTTATCTTTTGCAGGAAATGTTGATTTTTATTTGCAAAACGTTTTTTTTTTTTTTTTTTTCCCTCGAAGTGGTGGCTTTCGTTTATTTCAAGAGGAGCTTTTCTTTACGACAAATGGTAGTATTTTGCTGGAAACGGCAGTAATATTTTACGAGATGTCTGGAAAGGCTAACACACCGTTCCTGGAAGTATCAGTCTCTTATTTTACATGGTAGCGTTATTTGGACATGTGGAGAGAATGGAGAATGAAAGACTGACTAAGATGGTGTATGTAGGTGAAGTGGAGGGAAGGAGAGGGAGGAGGAGACCGGGGATGAAATGGAGGGATGGAGTTGAGAGGTATATGGGGGAGGAGTGAGTGAGTTGGGGAGAGGGCAGTCAAATGGTGGGTGACAGAGCGACTTCGAAGCGTTTTGTCTGCGGCCACCCTTTGCGAGATTAGGGCGTCGAGCTATAGATAGATAGATAGATAGATAGTTATTTTCAGAGAATGGTAGCAGTCTATCACGGGAGATGGTAAATGTCTTAAATACAAGAAATGGCGGTATTCTTTTCAGTGTTTTCCGTCATATAGACTTGGCGAGGAAACTGGATAAGTCAGGTTAGGTTGCTATTTAGGTTCAGTTGTGTCAATAAATCATGGATGACAAGGCGTGGGTGGCTGCAGACTGGCTACCACAGAAGAAGAAAAAGTAACTGATTTCCTCATTCTGATCATTCATCCTCTTCTTGGAATTACAGCAATGCCTCACCTTTAGTCTTATTTTAACTCTCCTCTCTCTCTCTCTCTCTCTCTCTCTCTCACTTCCCTTCCATCGTTTTCTTTCCATTTCCTCTTCTCCCTCACATTTGTTTTCTCCCCTCATTCTTTCCTCCTCATCATCTCCTTTTTCCTGTCCCCTTTTATGTACTTTCTTCCCCTACTTTGTCTCTCTGTTTCCCATATCCCTCTTTCTAGTCTTCTGTCCTTCCCCTGTACCTCCTCCCCTCACTCTCTTCTCATCCCCCTATATCTTTCATCAGCATTCTCCTTCCTAGTCTATTTCCTTACGCCTTCCTCTTCCCCTCCCTTCACCTCCCCATCTCCATTTTCTTAACATCTCCTTCTCACTCCTCTCCCATTCGTCTTCAGGTTTTCAATACTACTTCCTCCTCCTCCTCCTCCTCCTCCTTCTCTTCTTCATTCCACCTCTCTTTCCCATTCGTTTCCATCCTCTTCTTCCTCTCTTCTCTCTCACATTTTTCCCCTCCTTCGCCTTCATATACTGTATTCCTCTTCCCCCCCATTCACGCTCCCTTCCTTTCTCTCTACCTCTCTCCCCCCTCCTCCTACCCCTGTTCTCCTTTTTTCTCCCTTCCTCTTTCCTCCTTCCAATTCCTTCTTTCCATTCCCTTATCACCCCCTCCCAACTCTTCTTTCCAATTCCCTTTCTTTCCCCCCCATTCTCTTACTTTCCCTCCCATCTACCTTCCTCTTGTACTTTATTTTTTTCCTTTATTCCCTTCCCTTGCTCCTCCATCTCTTTCTCCTCTTCCTTCTAGCTGCCTTTTCCACATTCCCCTGTTCTTTCTCGTTCCGTCCCTCTCTTGTTACTTTTCTTTTTTTTTTTCACCTCCGTCGTCCTAGTTCACTTTTTAAAAATCTCACTCCTTGCTTCCTTGTCCTTTTTCCACAGTCCATTTCTGTTATATTATTCCCTTCTCTCCTTCCTCTCTCTTCCTCTTCCCTTCCGTTTTCCTGTTTCCTTCTCTGTTACCTTACTCTCATCTTTTCCATTCCTTCATCTTCTTCCATTCCATTATTATTACCCTTTTTCTTCCTAACCTCGTTCTTCCGCCAACTCCTACTCTCTCAGCCTCTCCTCTTCACCCTCATCCCCTTTCCCCTCTACCATCATCCATTCCCCTTCACTCCCTTCCCTCCACCTGCACCCACTCCCATCCATCTTCACCCTCAACACTTCCCTTCTCTCTCCCTTTCTCTCCCTGCCACCCTAGAACCACTTCGATGGCAAAATGGTCGTCGTAAGGTGACGCATGATAGGAACCAATATCGAATCCAGATTTTGATAGAACCGGTTTGAGAATTAAGAGTTCCGTAACCTTAACAGATATGCCACAAGACCAGTCGACGTGCCACTGTAACAGGCTAATAATTCCACCACACCTGTCTATAATGAAACACCTCCACCATATACGTAGTCAGTACAGGCAGTTGATTTGAGCCTTGAAGCGATATTATGCGAAGCTAAGGGCACGTACGCAGGCTAATGGGTCTCAAGGGACGAGCTCTCTACTGTTTGGGGATTAGATGAGACTGTAATCAATTCTTAGAGTCGGTAAAAGAAAAATGAAAGTAAGCGCCTCCCACGTCCCCACCCAGGCTGGTATGTGTCTGGCTTGTGTTAAATGTCAAGGAGATGCACAAGGGTTATATTTGGCAACCACACGTGAATTCTTTATGTTTGTGCTTAGTGACCTATCTACCTGTCTGTCTGTCTGTCTGTCTGTCTCAGTTATCCCGGCCTCTTCTGCGTAGTGATTCCCACCTTCCATGAAATGCATAAATTATCGCCATAATGATCATTAAAACCATATATTCCGCTATGGCAACATTATCATCATCATCATCGTCATCATCATCATAATAATAACAATAATAATAATAATAATAATAATAATAATAATAATAGCAACAATAATAATAATAATAATAATAATAATAACAATAATAATAATAATAATAGCAATAATAATAATAATAATAATAATAATAATAATAATAGGATAACAATAATACTAATGGTAATGATAATGAAAGTAATAATAATAAAAATATTTTTTTCACAATGCCATCATAATCATAATCATCATAATGACCATCATTATCATCATCATCATCATCATTATCATCATAATCATCTTCACCCAGATTCTGAATATCATCATCTTAATCCTTCTTCTAATCATCATCATCATCATCATCATCACGCTATTTCCCTCTACATCGTTATAATGTGCGTCAACTCTACTCCATCTGATCCCACACACGGCGCCCTACACCTTTCCTCGCTGGTTTTGCACATGTCGTAAAACCTCTTCTTAGGCGGTTTGTTTTGCCTGTCGCCCCTTAACGCTTTCACCGCCACGACACATTTTCCCTTGCTGCATTCAAACGATTTTATTCACATTAAGAATACCCTGCAAGTGACCTGGTTAATTACTACTGTAGCTTACCTCACTAGTTCGAGGAGTCTCACGAGCTGAATAGAGGTGTCTAGCGAAAGAAAGAATAAAAGATAAATAGAGGGGTTACTTTCCACTTGTATATAAAGGACGCACATTATGGTGACTTATTAATACCTATCTATCTTCTCTACATATCAGTCTATAGCCAGACGCCTGAAATCCGCAAGGGGTGGCTCTTTGACTCAGAGTTAGTTGTTTTACGGGAAGGGGGACTAACCCTCCGCCATTCCACTTATTGACACGTAGGGAACACGTATGGGATGGCTATATGGTTACCACCCAGCGATGTAAATGGTTTCCTGGCTTACAGGAAACCATTAGACTTGTCACTTAATGAAAAACCACCTGAAAAGGAAAGAAAATTGATAAAAGGTGACAGGAAAGGTGGGAGAAAAAGGAAGGGAGGAGAGCAGACACAGCAAACGAATGATAAAGGTGAAGGAAAACTTAGGCAGCACTACACTGAGTTCCTAATACAAGGCTAATCTCTTGGAAAATCTGCTACGAAGTGTCCTGTCCCAGAAAAGAATACGGTGTTGTGGGTAATTCAGTGCCGACTAATTGACAGCACATTTAGACTGGTATTTATTTTTAGGTATTGACTGAATCCCATGATATTTACGACTACACCAAGTATTTCAAGGTCCCTCTACTCACTTGGTGGCATTTTGTGCAATAGTATCAATTACTTGTATGAGGCTAAAACTATTATTTTAGACCTTCTATTGACCTTTTCCTCAATTAATGCATGCTTTTTATTAATATTCTCTGGTAGATTATATATACTGTTTACATCATCGATAGTCTTTGCAAGAACATCATCAGGAATATATCATTACCACATGGAGATAAAAATTGATGACACTGACGTGTTAGAACGCATCTAACCCCTTCATGCCGAGGACGTTATTCCTATCTACTTATCTAGCTATACCTAGACGTCTTAATCCCATAAGGGATGGCCACAAGCAAGTCGTCTCCATGTCGTCCGGTCCTCTACCATTTGGCTGCACTGTCTCCAACTCACACCTCCTTTCTCATACAGCTCTTCACCCCGTCCCTCCATTCCATCATTGGTTTCCCCCCTGCCCTATCCCTTCCCGTCCGTTATAGTCCGTCCTCTCCACATCGGCAAGCCATTTAAGAGTATTTCTCTCAACGCTTTCAATCACATCCACGTCAACACTACAACGTTCATTTCCTTCTTCAACTGCCTGTTCATCTCTCCGCGTAACTCCACATGCTTCTTCTCTCAAGTAGCACATGCTGTAAACTCAATAGAATTCTCTGACATTAGTCGGTAAAATAACAGATTTCTCTGGGTTAAAAGATGTAAGCCCACAAGAATACAGCGCTAGGAGCCATTGATAAATTTCACGCCATAGCTGCTTGGTTATGCTGCAGTTACTTTCCTACGTAATCTGCTTATGTTGCCTGATGCCGTATCCTCTTAGTGCAGGTCTGTATAGTGTACAGTGCTCTGATTGCCCTAATTTCTTTTATTGCACAACTTGAAAGAATTAAAGGGTCAGAGCTTGCTAAATAAAAGTCCTTTCCAAAGGAAAATGAACAAAAGAGTGCCAAAATTATAATCCATTTATTTCAAGATGCCTGAACATACTTTATTTTCAAAAGAATGGAGGTCATAGGCAGAGAAAAAGACAGACTAAAAAGTTAGGTCAAGAGCAGACTAGTTGTTTACACAAAAGACTGATAATCCCGATTAACTCTTGCATATAGAGAGATGGACAGAAAAGGGGTTAAAGTATGTAACTATACGGTTCCTGTGTGCCCTCCGTAATGGGAAAGGAGGCAAACATAGATTTCAGAAGAGCAATGACCATCAAAACAGTGATAGTAGAGGGAGAGAGATGCAGCAATGGGGTAAAGAGAGGGAGAGAGAGGTTTAAAGGAGTTGATAAAAGAAGAGTTGATAAGACTGAAGGCCTTTGACTACACTCTGTTCCAACACATAGGAAAGTTGTACTCTACACAGAAGTACACCGCGTATTAAGTCCTGAGTGAAAGGGGTGGAATGTGAGCTATTTGAGAGGCTCATGTTAAGCTGCTCATGAAACAGACAGACAAATGAAGTTAGGAACGTTCTGTTCATGTGGATGTGAGGGAAAGTGGTAGGAAAATTATCCTTTGCTGGTCTGGTTACCTGACGAAAATGTAGAGCGAGAGATTAACGTGGAAAGTGCATGTGAGTGAGGTGGAGGAGGAGATGGGGAAGAGGAAACTCAGGATGAGGTGGAGGGATGGGGTGCATAGGTGTATGAGTAAGGGTGGCGAGCGTTGGAGTGAGGGCACCCTGATGGTAGAGGACAGAATGACGCAGGGGTGATTTTTTTGTGACCATATCTTCCGGGATTAAGGCGATTGACTGTGCACAGATAGAAAGATCGGTAGACAAAGTCAGCAGCCACAAAGATCTAAAGAAAACACGGAGCCAGTTCTGCACAGTCAAACATTGGAAAGCGGATTTTGCAAGAGCAACAATATGATATTCCTCTGATAGTTCATGGAAGAAAGAATCAAGAACATTGAGATAATCTGAAGGGCTGCATTGTGCATTGTTAAAGCCTCTGTGTTAGATCTGACAGGGGTCCGGGTCTCCTCCATATTGACAGAGGCCCGGCAGGGTGGGGGACATGCCGTAGGGACAGTTGCTGGCTGGGGACCCATTCTGGTACACCGGCTCACCTTTCAGGTCACCCCTGCCAGGAGATTAGAGGATGGAGGGTTCAAATGAGAATAGGCGGACTAATTAGAACTAGAAATGGAAGGCTTAATGTGAGAATAGAAAACTTAAAATTGAAAGAGTTTGACTGCAAAGAGTTAAAATGATGACTGCTTGAAATAAGAAGTACAGGGTTAGGAATATAAAGAGGAAGGCTTTGAATTAATTATTATCTTGAATATTTAAAGTGCTGTGTACAAGTGAGTATTCAAGCTAACTTTACCACACACACACACACACACACACACACACACACACACACACACATATATATATATATATATATATATATATATATATATATATAATGTATGTATGTCTTACCCAGGTCCGTAGTTGCAAATAAAGATATGAGAAACCCATGATCCCTTCTCAACGGCAGTCCAACCACACCCAATCTCCTCCGTCACCGCCCACACCACCTGCGTGAAGTGTCTGATCACCACACCATCGGGGTTCCTGCAGGAAGGAACGCAAAAAAAAAATTGCTGACAAGAAAAAGACTGTGGAGATCGGGTTCCCAAAATATTCCCTCCATCGGAATCCCAGAGTTCATTCATGTTGTTTATGACATTTGCGTCCAGTCCTATCTGTTGCTTCTCATAACTCTTCCACTTACAACACAAATGAGGTGCATGAGTTTAATCTTAGTCTGTATCCAAATCTACCCATATAGCCTACTTAATGTCAAACCTCTAGTCATGTCGCAACTGTCTCCAGTTAAGACTGACCCACTGTAAGTATTCGTACATGTGCCTTAAAGCAGTCTATGCCCATCTGTCTTTTTAACTCTGTCGTTCTATCCATTTGTCTATCCATCTGCCTGTCTCTCTAGTTTCCTTTATTTTTTGTTACTCTTTCTTTGCGAGACAGTTTAGAAGCTCAGCAACATGGCTGACATAAAAATGCTTCCAAACCTGTGCCAAAAACAAAGAAGATCGACGTTGCTTCAAGCCCTTCACTCCAAGGATGTCATTTCCATTCTATTCATGGAATCTACAGACGAATTTAGTCCACCTGAGATACTTCAAACTTGAGACGTAGAATATGTTGTTCGTTAACCCGATCAGTGCTGCAGGTCATTCCTAAGCAAAACAAGAATGTCTTCACTAGCAAAAAAACATAAACTGCATGATACTTCTCCAGCTGAAGAAGTCAAATTTGTGCATGAAATCTGTGTGCTTCATCCATTAGTGTCGCAACTGTAGTTTGAATGGGCAGATTTTTTTTTTTTTTTTTTTTTTTTTTTTTTTTAGGTATGGATTTTGCTACGAGCACATCTCCCTCGACCTAGATTAGCGCCAGGCTAAAAGAACGACGCGGCACTGTCTCTGTTCTTGTTCTTGTTCTTGTTCTTGGACAGCACTTTACAACAGCACTCTACCATCGATACTACATCACCCATTTTCACTGAATATACGCTCTTGGCCCCTTCCACCCATACCACAGAATCAGCTCACTCCACTAATTTCTTTGTCCCCCACTCCCACTTCCTTATCTCCCAACCTTCATTCTCTCAGGATGTTTTGAGATTAAGTTTCATTGTCCTCAGATCACTAGTCCGACAGCCCTCCAGATTCACAGCAAATACTTTTCTGCTCCAGCCACCGCTAACCAACTTTCAAGATCCCACGCATTCCTTTGCTCACCACGACCACTTTCGTACACCCCGTTTCTGCGTTCATGGTGAGATATAGGCCAAACGGACGTGCCTGCTAGGGGAAAGTGGCCTCGGTATATTATAAACAGTTCAACCCACATTTCCTCCAGCTAATTTTTATGTGCCAGAGTTAAGGGTATAACTTACGTATAATTAAAGAGCCATGCCTCATCCGACACGTATTGCACCTCGCTGTACCATTCTCCCACCACGCCGTCCCATTCAGGCCGATCAGCGGACGTCGTGTACACCCAGTATGGATTTTGCCCCACATCGTAGTGTCCTGTGGTTGGAAGCAAGTGGAGGTGTTTTGTTTTAGCGGAATTGAGTCACTTTAATGCTAAGTCACGATTGCTTGAAATTCGATGAGTCTTAATTATAAGGCAGGAATGAGTTTCTTTGGTTACAAGTCAAAATATACCTTCCATTTGACTACACTTGGCCATCACCTGAGCTGAAAAGGGTCAGTGTTCTGTTTGGTTAGTGTAAGTGCCCTATCGTGGTGACGAGGGATGGGATGATGGGGAGTGTACGAAAGACTGAATATTAACTCTTAAGTACCAGAAATATAGTAAACTTAATTGTGGTGAAAGAATGTAGAAAATAAAGACAGATTAAATTGTGGTTTTAAAAAGAGCCGTTTTCTCCCAGCTAAGAAGCATACTCAGCGCCTCTTGCCTGCCGGTTTATACTCGTATCTACTCCAACGACGTAATTATCATTTGTGTTACTTATCAAGACATTAATGATACCCTGCTAAGAAATTTTGTTGACTTACGAGGTTGTACATCTTACGCAATAACATCATCTTGTATGTCACTGATGCAAGCTCTGTAACTACTGAAATAACGTAAAGAAAACAAGTATCGTTGAATATACAAAAAAAAAAATCGCAATACAGGAGGTGCAGTGATATCTGTTATACCAGCGAGAATAGGTGTGCGACTCATTAACAACGTATATCTAACATACAAACTATTATCATTCTCTTAGGGAAAATTAGTATCCAAAGAAGAGCTACCAGAAAGTCTACTAAGTGCAAAAAACAAACAACAGAATATTAACTCCTTCTATATAGCAAAGTCTTTTTTTGTTTTTCTTACTGCTGTTAGAGAATGTTTTTGAGCTTAGAGAGCCTTTAGTTGTGAAGGAGTTAACAAAAGTTATAGCTAACCCCACTTTTTCGAAAAGTGTCTCATAAGCAGAATATCGTTTGGAAACAGCATGAATATAAAAAGACAAAATGGAAGTCAAATAGTTAAGATGCCATATCCAAATAATTAGCTACAGAACATATGCCAGAAGTCCTTCCAAGAATACAAGCATAAGGGCGTTTTGCCATTACATACTTGAGGTAATCTTGCGGCAGTTCTCGCAGTCGCTGTACTCCGAGCAGGTGTCAGCTAACGCCTGCGCTACCTTGGCCAGCTCTCCGTTCCACACCTGGGGAGGAAGTGGGCAGAGAATTGAGTTTTCGTGTAGTTTATTACCCGTCCCCGCCCCGGAGGGGCTCTGGGACAGGTATCACTCGTTGTTTTTTTTTTTTTTTTTTTTTTTTTTTTTCTGTCCGTTAACAACTATACGCGAAAACTACGGGTGCGATTTTGACTAGAATTGCAGGGATGATGGGCTATGACCTGATCACCTGATTAAATCTGGGGCCAAATCGGGCCAAGGCCCAGGCTGTAGACCCAAAAAATGTAGAAAAAAAAAATGGGGACAGGTAAAAATCGTTTACCGCCATAACTCCTTTCAGATTCATCATATCGACATGAAACCAAAACCTAAAGGTACGTCTTTCAAATCTGTATCCTATAACATGCCTCATTACATTAGGGGGGTCACCCCCCAGCTAGCAGTAGGGGGGGCCAGTGTCAGGTGGGTTGGGCCTAAAATTTCAAATGAGCATAAAATCGTCAACTTTCACCCGATTTACTCCAGATTTGATGTATGACATTTTTGACTAGATATCATGTGTTTATACGTCAGCACTAAAATGACTGCCGGGAACGGGTTTACTGTGCCTTGGCACCGTTCCTTGTTCCTGCTGTTACAGGACGACTTGAAGTCGAATTTATGTTGATTGAGATATCCTTCCTGAAGCTGAATAACATCGTCTGGCAGTATCAAGAAAAAAATAAAAATCGTCATTGAAGGGATTCCTGTTGTCACACGAGTGTGTTCATGTTCGCTTCTGTTTAGTTTGGACTGCTCTCTCATAAGGTATTCTGTATGCATAGAGGCCTACTCATTGCTAAGAAACGTTAGTGATTTCCTCCTCTTTGATCTCTTCTGTACCAGAGATCTCTCCGGAGCTGAGAAATGTCTGACAGTGGAAAGATTTATATAAAAATATTTTAATTTACAGGGTGAAGAAGCCGAATATACAGTATATAATTTCCAGACACATCCAGTACCAGGAATCACTCAGACCTTGAGTAAAATTATCTAGTAAATGCAAGAATAAATACAAGACATCCTATGAAAGGAATAATTTAGATTAATTTAGCCCTACTAAGTGCTACTGACATTTTTTTTATTTTATTTCGCCCATGTCTTCAACCCATTCAGTTAGAAACGCCTGTATAAAGCTGAATGATCTCCCTATAACGCTAGCAAGAATATATAACAAGACCTTCTGATACTCAGTGTGTTATTCCCCATCTCCCAGGTAATTAGGATTATGATGATGAGGGGTAGGAGTTTTTTCTCCTTTATTTCCCCATCTATGGCCTACGATGCTCCGATTCCCACAAGGATATTCATGTCGGTCGTTACGGGTCTATAATGAAAAGACGTACTCACTGCCTTGAGACATTACAAGAATATATTCCTTCGCTGTTTGGTATTATACTTTTTTCTTAATATTTCGTTATCTATCCAATAAATCACGCCAGTCCTACACTATGAGTGATGCATTTGGAGCTGTATGCACAACAATTTAAGTTTAAAATATTCGCAAGTAGGCCCCATTAAATACTTCGTGGTTTCCCCACACACACATATATATATATATATATATATATATATATATATATATATATATATATATATATAGAGAGAGAGAGAGAGAGAGAGAGAGAGAGAGAGAGGTAGTATTCACAAAACAGTCAACCGATATATACTGTCCAAAATACAACCCCTGCTTTCACCAAAACATTTTGTTAGCAACTGAGAACTGGTCGTGGGGAAGCGTCGAGCCACTTACTGTACCTCGGGTTTTCCCTAGTAATAATAATGAAACAGTAAGTCTGCTTATATGACGAAATATACAACCTCCGTTCTTACCAAAGCATTCATGTTGGCAGCTGTGGGTAGGTTGTATGGGAGTGCAGAGTCACTCTCCTCCCCTATGGCCAGCCTCTGTCGCCTCGTGTTGTGGGCTGCTACCAGAACCCATTCTTCCTCTACGCTGATCCCTCGGTCAAGGTGGTCGTCCTGAAGAGAAGGTTGATGTTAAAGTATTGGGTATATTTCTAAAAATTTCACTAGCACTTTCTCTTCTTTTCGTCTTTCACTGTGTCTTTTTCTTTATCTCGTTCTTATTTGTTTCCTTAATCATTTCTTTCTTGTTGTCTAGCCCCCTTGTTGTCTTTGTATTGATCTCTCTCGTTTCACCTATCATATCTCTATTCCAGTCATCTCAGCGTCCAGTCTCTGTTGCTTGGTGTTGTCGGCCATCGCCAGAACCCATCCCTCCTCCACGCTGATCCTTTGGTCTAGATGATGTGTGTGTGTGTGTGTGTGTGTGTGTGTGTGTGTGTGTGTGTAATTCACCGGGTCGGTCAGGATCCCTTGATGGTCGTGATCGTCAGCTTTTACGCTCCAGGAAGGGAGCTGAGAGCTCATATAGTCCGATCTATGGGCAAGGCTGTGACCTTCACACACGCACACATACGTCCCCTTGCTCAAGGGAGACAGTAACCACCCACTTCGTCAGTGAAACTTTTCGCAACCTGAGCGGGGTTCGAACTCCCGTCTACCAGAAGGCAAGCGAGAACGTTACCACTGAGCCGCGAGCGGTGTGTGTGTGTGTGTGTGTGTGTGTGTGTGTGTGTGTGTGTGTGTGTGCATGTGTGTGCTTGTGTTCCCGTGTGTGCGCGTGTGTGCGTGCGTGCGTGCTTGCGTGTTCTGAAAACTAGAGTACCACAACAGATAAATCGGTGAAGGCCTTCCCTAATAGCTAGGTCACTCACCAAGCACAATGAATCCTCGGCGGCGCAGACAGAGTGCACCTCAGGAAAGGTCACCAGCTTCTCGTAGTCGGCGCAGCCTCGGCCACAGGCGCCATCGGTGGAAAGGCTGCCGGAATCTCGTGGGCTCTGTCAGGGTACCGAGAGTAGTAGTACACCCTGCTTACTCTGACTTAACTTAAAATTGCCATCTCTCCATCCTGAATGCTGAGTTGCAGCAATAGAGTAACACTAGCTTATGATACTTGTAACAAAGAATGGCTAAAGGCATGAATATGGAGTCAAAGCATTCTCACTTTCTTTCTCTGAACTAAGTGAAATTTTCTACAAAAGGAATAAAATCTGGGCCAAGATACGGTAGATAAGGTATAGGTATTTTTGTTGTTCACTGAAGTAGCATCGCTTCAGGTCACTGATACTCATATATTTTAAGCTGCTAAGTGGCCTTTTAATTTCTTCGACCTCCCTTATCCACCAACGGACTACATTCAGTTCGGACTTCACTTTTGCCGATTGATATCCAGTTCAGTTCTCAACATTTCCCCTCTTCGTGAACTCGTCTACTGTTATGTCTTTCAGTATGATAACGTCTTTTTGTAGTTAACTCTTTCTGTCTCTGAATTATTTTATTCAGCTCAGAGACAGCTTGAACTCAAGGAGTCATTCAAAGGGATACTTCACCTACAAGTGAACTATGAATGGCAGCACAGATAATCACTGTCTGTAAAGGTAACACACTGAAATGTTAAGCTAAATCAACTTGATGACACCTTTTTAAATCGCAATAACTTCCAGGAAAGACAATCAAAATCTATATATCTATAACACTTAAAGTCTGAAACTGTCAGTAAGCAAAACTACTAACTATGAAGATCTCGTACTCATTATTACTTTTGAAACGGACTAAAAAGGTCAGTACAAAACATGTCTTTGTAATTATCTTCCCTAATAGTGCCCTCTATGAAGAGTAAAAATGTTCAGTACCAAAAAATATTATCTGTATATTAACTTATCGTATGGCCATGTTGGGCACATAATAATAAAGTGTAATTTGCGTAAAATTACAATCTGGTTAAATATTTGGTTTTAGCTCAGTCTTATTAACGGATATTATAAGCCAAGCCTAACAACACCTAACTTAATCGTGAAATCCACAGACTTGGTGCTAATATTTTGCACCATATCGTGGCCCAAACCCTGGAAAGGAAGGAAAAGTAAAGTATGTGGATTTCATGGTTAGCTTAGGACCTTATTTGGGTTGGTTTATGTCATATCTGTAACATGGCTGCCCTGATAACCCATTTTAACCCAGTGTTGAATTTCTTGGTATAAACTTGTCACCACCAAGCGACTTTACTCAGCTTATGATACACTTTCAGTAGTGGCGCGGTTAACGAAAAGTATAGCCATCTCTTCCAGTTTGAATAATCTTTCCTGAGGTGAATATAATCCTTTGAAAACAAAAAGAAAACTAGAATTAAATGAAAAACTCCGTCATCGGAATTACCATTATCTGGATAGAATTACTGCCTTTCTATGTTTTTCCTTAACTTTTAGAATATTTTTGCTAGTTATAAGACCATTTACCTTCAATGTGGTGATGGAAGGGGGGCAGGATTTCAGGTTACGGGGTCCAGGCGACTCCACACACTGTAAAAGAAGTTAAAAGTCACGCGTATCCTGAAATTATGTTAAACAAAGGGCCATTAAAGATAAACATTTAGCAGTACAGACATCTATCACCGAGAATGTTAAGGAATAACGATGAGTTAGGGTTCGTGATGAGAATAGCTACCTGTACAGTTGCTTTCACTCATCGGTACAACATCGACTGGCGTGGTCTAGGGAGATGTGGCACCAGTGTATTTGTTTTCATCTTAAGTTTTATGACGGCAATGAGTTGGAGTCACCCTGTTATTGAGGTCAGACAGCGATGACTCTTATTTACTACGATCTGTATACTTGTGGAGTAAATAAAAGAGAAATGTTAACGAAAGTGCCTGTAATTCGTATGTAATATGATGACGTTGGAGACGATGTGGACACGGGTGCAGGGCCGTGGGTGTTCTCTGCTGAGTCTCGTTTGTTACGCCCGGTCCGAATCAGGCCTCGGTTTAAGGGACTCCCGCCATAACAAGACTGAATAAGTAAGTATATTAATAATATAACTATTTTATTATTACAGCCACATTCCTTACGAATTCTCGTTTGTTTAATCTGCAAGTATACAGATCGTAGCAGCATGGGAGTCGTCCTTGTCTGATATTATACCGAGGTACCTGCAACACATCCACGTCATAAAACTACTATGGAAAAAAATACGCTGGTGCCACATCTGCCTAGAACACGCCAGTCTGTGTAGTACCTGTAAGTGAAGGCAACTGTATGTATATAGTGCAGTATGATATATTCGCTTCCTACCATCAGATCTTATAAACTACTGTCAGCAGCTTAGGTGGACCATTTGAAGCTAGAGCTAATCTCAAAGAGGAGGTTTCATAGTCGCATGAAATTTTTTATTTCTCATGTAGAACTTGATTTCTTTGTGCATAAAAAGGAAATTATAGTACATCATTCAAGATTATTCTAAATGAAACTGAATATTGTAGTGACTATTGTTTTGTATTCGTCCTTAATAATTCCATTACTCCTCAAAATTAAACCAGTTAAGTCTCTATCTCAGTTGTAAGCTTTCTGTCTCTCACTACCAAACATAAATTTATATATAAGAAAATGAAGTTCAAATTTTCAGTACCTGCATGAAAAGCACGCTTACTCTTGCTTCTGAGGATCAAAGTTTCAGATGCCTGAACGAAACACTGACTGCTACTCACTGTTTCTTGAATCACACCTTTTTGAGACTAGAGATGCAGCCTCAGTAAAGTAAGGATGTTTGAAACATGCGATTTTTTTTTTTCCTTACTTTCCAAGTTATTAAGCATGCATGAATGTATGTATGTATGTATAACTACAAACAGACATAAATGTGTAAGCCGTAATGCTCAGTATAAAGATCGTGGAACACAAGTTTGCATCAGAGAGTACCGCTTCGAAGCACTAACACGAAATAGTCATCACGATTCATTTTTGTTGGAGCTAAACCTGTCAGCCTGTGAGAGCTGCAGAAGGAGAGAGAGAGAGAGAGAGAGAGAGAGAGCGTGGAATAACTGACCGTGAGAACGGGTGATGGAGATGAATTCGAATTCACAGTGTTTCCTTTAATAATAATTTTTTTTTAAAATGATAACTAAATAAGTGTGAATGTTCAGTTCCAAGAACGCATCGGTTTTGCTTCACAGGATCCGGATGCTGGTCATCTAAATGGAACGGAAACTTCAGCTCAGTTCTTTAGTTTGACTTGCGTGAGCCGCGGCAGGAGGGGGAGAGTAAATTGATCATCTGGCCACGTAGGTAGGTGAGATATATAACATTACTTTTTCTTCTGTATGCTACAATGCTGTTGTTCCTTTTGAGGCTGCGTGAGACTGTAGGTAAATCTATTTAAAATGCCCACTATAAAGAACTCGTCATTCAGATTTGCTTCAGGTATTTAGATCTCAGGCACTTGAAAAATTTTTGCTTGAAGTGATTAAACGATACAGAAACCTTGACACATTGCTTTTTGGTTTACTTGTACTTGCTTGTGACTAGAGAAGCCGCAGCAGGAGTGGCAGGTTATGTGGAATAGGTGAGGCAGAATTCTACTAATAAGTTTTTTACTCTTCACCACAAATGATTTCGCGAGTTGATTCTTGGTTTACACATGTGGCAAAGTAAACGATGCATTAATGCTCAGTATAGACGAAACACCAGACAGTTTTGCTTCAGAGAATCTTGGTTCCTATAGCTTAAAAGAAATTTATACATAGACTCATTTCTTCTTTAGTTTTACCTGTTTGTCAATAGAGCAGTCGCAGCTGGAGAGGGAGGGTGCGTGGAACAGATGATAAAAATAGCTCTCTTAAACTCTGTTGTAATCTACTAGCCAAACTGTTTCTAGTGATGCATTTGAGATATACCTGTGTGTGACTGGAGGAGATGCGGCAAGAGAGTGAGGGTGCGTGGAACACCTCGCCAGGGGGACAGGTGAGAAAGGTAGCTACACCCCCCTCACACTTTACGTAAGAGTGGCAGTCAGTGGGGTGAGGCAGCGTTAGGTCTTCACTAGGGCACTTCACACACCCTATCTCCCCTGTTGATAGGAGGGACGATTAGTAGGGACATGTGAGATACAAACACGTGAGAACAGTAGCACACGTCGCGGATAATAACTTCCTTCAAACCTTCTGCGTTCATAACTTTCAGCACGAGGACGAATTTTTAATCATAATTATGTCAACACCAGACAGTCTTATTCAACTTCAGGGAGGGTCTCTAGCTGAGAAAGAGATAATGAGGGTTATATATATTACCTCCAGTCCGAAAAATCTCGCCTAATATAGAGAGATATAATATTGTTTAGAGATACCAAGAACAGAAAACAAAAAGACGTCACCGAAGTCAAGCAGTTCATTGTATTCTATCCATCATGTAGCTGGAAGAGGGTTATAGAAGACTATACATTAGACCTTTAGACAAAGCACGAGAAGTGTATAGACAGAAGTAACTGGAAAACATGCACCCATATACTGGCCAAAAGGTCGAGTATTTGCCTTCGTAAAGTCACTTTGACCGTCGACAGATTACTTCCAAAAATCTAAGCACTTCATTCTTGCTCTGTTATAGCATTTTCACCAGCTTTAGTACAGATCAGATCAGAACTGTTTAAATGATTATGCCAAACGAATTTAATTAATAACTTTTTACCTAGTGTTCTCAAACTCGAATTTCTTTATCCCATTTATAACCTGATCTTTTTCATAAAGTTTAGTCCACATCGGATAAAAACTGTTTAAATTGACTTTCCATGTGACTCTGACCCTTGACCGACCACAAAAATTAAAAGGTAAGCTCTTGGGTGATCCTGAACTCATCCACCAAGGCTGACCCAAATCAAAGCAGTCTGAAAAATTACCCCACGGTAAATATGACTGCTTATAGACAGCAAGAACAAAATACAGTAAACCTACCAGTAATCGAGAAGTTAATTTTGTCTTAACATTTTCCAGAGCTTACCCAAGGCCGGGGAGAAGAGAGACAAAAGAAGCAAGGAGTAGAAGGACGTCCACATCTCGCGGAGGCAGGAGAAAGAATATGGCTCCAATCTTCCTCAGTCTCATATTTACCTTAGTCCCTGTGTGTGGGTGATGTGAAGGGCTAGCTAATCTTCAGGTGCAGCGGCTCCCAGGTGGTTCCTCTCTCACGCTACCCCATCTTGGTGTAATGAGGTGAGTCTTGAGATATCTATAATACCGTATTATCTGCCCCTGACATTGAAACTTATTCTCAACAGCTTTAAAGACGTTCTACATCTCTTCCTCACAGTCAACGGCTTCGGAAACTACCTAGGAATTGTATTTAAACTAACACCAGACACTTCTATGTTCGACACAATGTTGCCAGCACAAGATAGGTCGAGAAATGACTGTCACCTTCAAAGCATCTAATGGACTCCCCTGCGTGCTGTACTTGAATGCTTTCCGTGTGTGTGTGTGTGTGTGTGTGTGTGTGTGTGTGTGTGTGTGTGTGTGTGTGTTTGTGTGTGTGTGTGTGTCTGTCTGTCTGTCTGTCTGTGTGTGTGTCTGTGTCTGTCTGTGTGTCTGTCTGTCTGTCTATTTGTCTGTGTGTCAGTCTGTGTGTCTGTGTGTGTGTCTGTGTGTGTGTCTGTGTGTGTGTCTGTGTGTGTGTGTCTGTGTGTCTGTTTGTCTGTGTCCGTGTGTGTGTCTGTCTGTCTGTCTGTGTGTCTGTGTGTCTGTCTGTGTGTCTGTGTCAGTGTGTCTGTGTGTCTTTGTCTCCGTGTGTGTGTGTGTGTGTGTGTGTGTGTGTGTGTGTGTGTGAGAGAGAGAGAGAGAGAGAGAAACCTGTATGTAGTGTGTGTATATTGCTTTTGTTGTTCATTTATGCATGTATATATTTGTTTGTTTACATAAATGCAACATCCATCCAGGAATCAAACCTTCACATTCTTCCCCGCGCCTCACTGTGGTCCAACGCTATCTGGCGCGAGGAAACATCGGTTTACTGCACAGGACGGCACTCCAGAAGTGATTGCTTGCCTGCGATTAATGAGTCTGCTCGGCTAAACGGACCGGGGTTAATCAGCAACAACAAAAACTTATGCCTTTGCGTGCATGAGTGGTTTTCCAGAATAATCCTTTCCTTGCTTTGGTAACAAGAAGGCATTTGAGGATTCAGGGCACCATGAATTCCTCGTCTACAAAAATAAATAAATTAATAAATTAATTGATAATAATAATAATAATAATAATAATAATAACCAGGAAACTCGAGGTTATGGATAAACTGAAGTATGTTGGGGAATAAATACCAGCTTTTTCGCTGACCTGCATTTTTGTTTTGTATCTGTCTCTATGAAAGGGACGATATAATGTTTGTATTTGACTTCTGATTTCTTCTTTTCACATTCTGATAAAAAACTGTGATAATTAGAAAGTCATACAAGGCGAGGTACAAATACGTCACTGTGTTAATGGGCAGCGTATTCCGTTATTTTCTTGCATGTAATTGCGTGGTACTGTGACCCCTTTTCGATAATCTGCAAATATTATTGAGTACCTCCATCAGCAGATATCAGGATCTACACTTACTGCAATAATACACCCACCAACGTAAGGCCAGTCATTGAAACCCTCCACTACTGTTATGTTTTATATTAGTTCTTTCTTGTTACCAGCAGACAGTTTTAATAAAAACGGAATAATGTCTAGCAATGAAGGGGTTAATGAAGGCTTTATCTAATCCCTCCAGTTCGAGAAGTCACCTCAAAGCAGAATAAGAGTGGTATTGTCAAGAAATAATACGAAATACGTCATCTGGTTGGCGGGGATTAGCTAATATACAGGGTTCTCCATATTTGCTTCTTTCCAGTAGTGTGTTGCGGGTTCGGTTTGGTCTGCATTTGTGAGGAACGAAGACACTTTGGCTGCTTCAATAAATTACGAATCAGCCTTGTAGTTAGTGGATGTAATAAATCAGATAATATAGAGCACGATATGTCACTCTCTATAACGTGTAACTTGCCTTTTTCACACACACACACACACACACACACACACACACACACACACACACACACACACACACACACACACACACACACACACACACACACACACACACACACACACACACACACACACACACACACACACACACCCACACACACACACACACACACACACACACACACACACACACACACACACACACACACACACACACACACACACACACACACACACACACACACACACACACACACACACACACACACACACACACACACACACACACACACACACACACACACACACACACACACACACACACACACACACACACACACACACACACACACACACACACACACACACACACACACACACACACACACACACACACACACACACACACACACACACACACACACACACACACACACACACACACACACACACACACACACACACACACACACACACACACACACACACACACACACACACACACACACACACACACACACACACACACACACACACACACACACACACACACACACACACACACACAGGCTACCATTCTTTGGCACGCACATGACACACCCTCTTAGCCATACCTTCATGCTCTGCACCGAAGCACGCAAAGCATCACTAACCCACATACAAAACTAGGAAAATCCGAATATCTCTCACTCCCAAACACGCGTACATTGAGTAGAATATATTCCCTTCTGTCTATCTATCTGTCTGTATATATATCTGTCTGTCTATCTCTGTTTGCCCGTCTGTCTGTCTGTTGCCTGATGCATCCTGTAAGAAGTGACCTCTATAAGAGAACGAAGGTGTTTGTCCCTACTCAATAACGATCCCTCTTCCCACGTCACACCCCCCCCCTTACGTACACACTTGCAGCATATCTCACCACCTCGTTCTCGGTCCCTCTCTCCCTCCAAACCACTTCACCCTCATACCTAGTCACTTTCTCTCACTCCTCTCACAACATATGACCTGAGCCTTCCCCGCTGTCTATCTGTCAATAAGCAGACGCCTTGATCCCGTAAAGGGTGGCCGCAATCGCCTCCATGTCCCTCTGTCCCTTGCCATTTCGTTTCCCTCCCCCAGTTTACACCCCCTGTCTCATATTCCTCTCTACTCCATCCCTCCACCTCATTCTCGGTCTCTTTCTCCCTCGTCCCCCCTCCTCCACCTTACATGCATTCTCCTACTTCGTCTCTCACTCTCCATCATGTCCACATGCCCAAACAACCACAGTGTATTTCTTCTAATGCTTTCTAACACATCCACATACATACGACAATGCTTCCTCACTTCCTTATTTATCAGTCTGTATCTCTATGGAACTCCACATGCTCCTCTCAGATAATTCATTTACCTCCGCCAGGAGGTATATGTTTTACCTCGCGTTTGTTTGTTTCCCTGTCTGTGTGTTAGCAGGATTACTCAAAAAGTTATAAACGGATTTTCATTAAATCTTTTGGAGGGGTAGAGTATAGCCAAATGAACAATCGATCAGATTTTGTTTGTGATCCAGGATTATTTATTTGTTTGTTCACACCATATCTTCAAAAGTTCTCAGTGAATTTCAGTGATAATTTTGTGGAAGGGTAGGCCATGTGCCAAGAAAGAATCCTATAAATTTGGGGGCGGATCCGAATCCGGATCCTACCGCACAGTATCTCCAAAAGTTCTCAATGAATATCAAAGAAATTTTGTGAAAGTGTGGGCCGTGGTCCAAGGAAGGATCGATTAAATTTGGGGGCGGATCCGGACCAGGCATTGGAGGAGGTATGCGCTCTCTTGCAAATGCATACTAAGGAATCAGCACCAAGGCCGGAATATGTCTGCTGACACAAGTTGTCCGATAAAGTAGGTCAGGACAAAAGTTAAAAGAATATTCCACTTCACTGGACTAGTTCCCGGCAAACCGGTTCTCACTGCCTGATTTAAGTAGGTAACACCGAAAAACGGAATGCCCAGAAATGCTGCCTGGTGAAGCGGATGTTCTTCCAATCGTCTCCCAGACATACACCGTCGAACAGTTTAAGCCAGGATATGCTCAATCCCGGCTTCAGTATCCAGATACCCACACTCCTGATTTGGTAACCGCTAGAAAAAATAAATAATAAATAAATAGATAAATAAAAAAGCCTCTTCACGTCGACCTGGCAGTCAGATAATACCAAGGCTTAATAATCTAATTGATAACCGCTTCAGAGACCTTATTATGGAGAGATAAACTCCTCTGGTGTATATATAGTCTGTACTCTGTATTATTCTTTATTCCTGCTGGAGATTCTGATTATGTAACACTACTCGGTTGTTTATAATGAAAAGATACACTGCCGTCCATATATGCCAATTTAATAGCATCTTTAGAATCCCCTCCTGTGCTATGAGTGACGATATGGAGTAATTTCCGGCTGCCGTCAGACAATTTTTATTCATCGAAGGCGTTCGCTCGCACGAAAGGGGTTAAAAACAGTCTCCATTCATCAGTGACTCGGATTCCTAGTGCTTCCGTGTGTGCATAGCCGCGTGCGTAACTGTACCCAATCCCCTCACCCAGTAACTTAACGCACAGCCGCCAGGAATGCGTATATTTCGTGTGTGCGGTTTGTATTACGCCAACTGACACGCTAGCCCTATTACTTTTTTTTTCTTCCTTTTTTTTTTCTCTTGACCCATATTTACTTTTTGTGTGTTTTGCTATTATTATTTCGCTTCGTGCAAAGCTTCCTTGTGGAGGCGAAGTCCACAATTAACTCGCGTAAGGAGAGGTGTTTGGGTGAGGTTTCTGGGTCTGTAGAAATGGGGTTAGGAGGTGCGGTGGTGCGTGTAATGGGATTCGTTATGACTGATTTATGTGTGTGAGGCGGGGTAAGTTGGTGTTATATAGGATAGTGTGTGTGTGTGTGTGTGTGTGTGTGTGTGTGTGTGTGTGTGTGTGTGTGTGTGTGTGTGTGTGTGTGTGTGTGTGTGTGTGTGTGTGTGTGTGTGTGTGTGTGTGTGTGTGTGTGTGTGTGTGCGCGCGCGCGCAGCATGGTCAGATATGGGCCCATCTTTAGGGGCGGCTCTGTCCTCCTGTCTCTTACTAGCGTTTTTCGTATGAGAGGTGTTTCACTATCGTAGACTTTTGCAACATTTTCCAAGCCACAGAACACCACGTCACACCAAATCATTCTCCCACACCTCATCACACCACACCACACCACCACACTACACCCCACACCCATCCCACACCACCAAGCCACACCACACCCATCCCACACCACCAAGCCACACCACACCCATCCCACACCACCAAGCCACACCACACCCCACACCACCAAGCCACACCACACCCATCCCACATCACCAAGCCACACCAAACCCATCCCACACCACCAAGCCACACCACACCCATCCCACACCACCAAGCCACACCACACCCATCCCACACCACCAAGCCACACCACACCCCACACCACCAAGCCACACCACACCCATCCCACACCACCAAGCCACACCACACCCATCCCACACCACCAAGCCACACCACACCCCACACCACCAAGCCACACCATCCCACACCACCAAGCCACACCACACCCCACACCACCAAGCCACACCACACCCATCCCACACCACCAAGCCACACCACACCCATCCCACACCACCAGGCCACACCACACCCATCCCACACCACCAAGCCACACCACACCCATCCCACACCACCAAGCCACACCACACCCATCTCACACCACCAAGCCACACCACACCCATCCCACACCACCAAGCAACACCACACCCATCCCACACCACCAAGCAACACCACACCCATCCCACACCACCAAGCCACACCACACCCATCCCACACCACCAAGCCACACCACACCCCACACCACCAAGCCACACCACACCCATCCCACACCACCAAGCCACACCACACCCCACACCACCAAGCCACACCACACCCATCCCACACCACCAAGCCACACCACACCCATCCCACACCACCAAGCCACACCACACCCATCCCACACCACCAAGCCACACCACACCCATCCCACACCACCAAGCCACACCACACACATCCCACACCACCAAGCCACACCACACCCATCCCACACCACCAAGCCACACCACACCCATCCCACACCACCAAGCCACACCACACCCATCCCACACCACCAAGCCACACCACACCCATCCCACACCACCAAGCCACACCACACCCATCCCACACCACCAAGCCACACCACACCCCACACCACCAAGCAACACCACACTCCACACCACACCCCACACCACACCCCACACCACACCCCACACCACACCCCACACCACACCCCACACCACATCCTCACACCACACCCCACACCACCAAGCCACACCACTCCAAGGGCATTATCCAAACGGTCCTGAAGCTCCCGCATCTACTGCTTCTGTACTTCAGCTATGTCTCTCTATATGTGTATCGCCAGATGCCTTAATCACGTAAGGGATGGCCAAAAACGAATCACCTCCACGTCACCCTGTCCTGTACCATCTGGCTGCCCTTTCTCCAGTTCATACTCCCCTTTCACATATCTCTACGCCCCATCCTCCAACTCATCCTCGGTCTCCCCCTCCGTCTCCCTCCCCTCCACCTCACTCACATAAACTTACATAGCCAGTCTCTCATTCTCCATCCTCTTCATATGCCCATAAGTTTGTGCTTACTTTTACTATATCCTGTCTCTCCTTTTCTAACATTGGTAATCGGGGTCAGAATAACGAAGCTTTATACAATAGTAAACTGAATCAAACTGGCAATGAAAATGCTTACATAATCCCACAACAGAGAGAGAGAGAGAGAGAGAGAGAGAGAGAGAGAGTCGATATGTAATAAGATGTATTTGACCATGACCTTCCAGGCATAATTTGTTGTCCATTACTCTCTGTCTGCAATAAATTTCATAGGTGCTGAGTCAGTGTCCTTGGCTATCTAACCCCTGGGAGAAACAATCAGGCAAGAAGCATGATAAAACTAAATTAATAATAGTTCTCAGAAGAAAAATAATACATCAGCGGGAAGGATCATTCAGAGAGTGCAAAACCTGCTACCTACAATTGCATTACGACCGAACATTTGACTTTCCCTGTGTCTTTGATCTTCGACCGATCGTCCTCAGAACTGAATCATTTCCTCCTTACCTAGTCCTTGGTCTTTCCTCCAAGTTTGGTTTAAATCTGACCAAAACTTTTTTTTAGTTGACCTTGCTCTGTGACCTTGTCCTTTAAGCTGTTGTTTCCATTTTCATACTTCTTCAATGTCTGCCTTTGATCTTGCCACCAAGTTAGGTCCGAATATAACTGAAATTTTGATTAATAGGGCCAGACATTTGACACTGCCCTGTAATTTTAACCTTTGGCTGACTGGTCACAAAGCCGAATCTCGTCATTCTTGCCTTACCCTTATCACTTCCACTAAGTTTGTCCTAAATCGGATGAAAACTAAGGACGTTAACCTTGCCCTGCAATCTTGACCGTCTACCAACTCCTCAAAAAAATAAAAATAAAAATAAAAAGATGGCTGACCCTGAACCCTTCCGCCAAGTTTGGTCCAAATCAGATCAAAGTGTTTTAGTTATTTTGTTCACACAGGCATTTGTATGTCGAATTTGGACCCTACCTTGTGACCATGACTATGTAATGATCGTTCCCAAAATCACATCGCTTCATTTTTTTTTTTTTTTTACCTCGAACCCTTTCCGTCAAGTTTATTCTTTATCAGTTTAAGTTAACCTTGCCTTGTAACCTTGACCTTAAACTTGTTCTAAAAATCAATGGGACCTCAATCCTTTCACCATCTTTGCTACAAAATGCATCAAGGATATAAATTGAGCTCCACCGCACACACACACACACACACACACACACACACAGGAGTGAAAACAATGTACTTCAGAATTATCACTCAAGGATGTAATAAACCAAAGCAGTTACCAGTTCAATAAACATCATGAACTAAGCCAAAAACCACACACACACACACACACACACACACACACACACACACAGTCAGCCTCTCAACAATCATCCTCCAGTGCTTCATGACGTAAAACAATCCAGGCGACGCAGGCCTTACTTTTCTTGGTAATTCCCCTCCCACCCTCTTCCTGCCCAGTCACGGAGCTATGCCACTGACCTCATAAGCCACGTAAATCTCACCGCGAAGTCTGCAGTGCTATGTGCTCAGGGATTCATGTCTGGGGAGTGTTTGTCAGGAATGTGGGCACAGTTTTCATGCGGACCGAAAAGGTGGCTGGTACTGTGTCCTCAAATACTGATTATTGGCCTTTTCGAATACTGGCCTTTCAATAATACCTTACAAGTGGCTGGCAGACTCGTCGTATAAGTAAGCACCAAAAACATAATATTTGTTGTACTTGCAGTGACCGCAAATTTAGTTGTAAAAGGTAGGCATTGAACTTGATGAATCATAACTCTTGCCACAAGAGTAGCAGGACTTTCGGGAGTTGCTTTTGAATTTTTGGCTGATTGATAACGTGAATCCTCCTAGAGATGTTTTATGGCTCGTAGAAATATTATGATAAAATGCGTGGTTGTTTTACTGATTCGTGGATATATATATATATATATATATATATATATATATATATATATATATATATATATATATGTGTGTGTGTGTGTGTGTGTGTGTGATTACCTCAAAATTGCCAGGCTTCCTTTGAATTTGGCTCTCTGTTATCTTGTTTTGTTTCCTCTTTGCGGGAGCAATTTGCAGGCCCTTGGCCGTTGGTTCCTTCTACCATACTTTAAAAAATAAATAAATAAATAAATAACTTTCTCGCTGTTTCCGAGTGTGATAGAGTTCTGAACTAATAGATGGAGTAAACCTCAGCCATATTTTGCTTTAACTCCATCAGTACCGTCGCATCTTGCATTTGTGTTACCGTCAGATAATTATTTCAGCTTGAGAAAATCCTCGTAATGAAAGAATTAGAAAGTACCAGTAACCCCAGCAGTGCGATGACGTCCTATCCTCCAAGCTAGTAGGTAGAATTTGGTCGCGAATGGCCGTTTTTGCTTCTATTTGTGTGCTCGTTTCTGTGCACCCGCCTCTTTGTCTGTGTAAACCTTCATGCGCGCGAGCGCGTGTAATTCACCGGGTCGGTCAGGATCACTTGATGGTCGTGATCGTCAGCTTTTACCCTCCCGGAAGGGAGCTGAGAGCTCATATAGTCCGATCTAAGGGCAAGGCTGTGACCTTCACACACCCACACACCCGTCCCCTTGCTCAAGGGGGACAGTAACCACCCACTTCGTTAGTGAAACTTTTCGCAACCTGAGCGAGGCGCGAACTCCCGTCCACCAGTTGGCAAGCGAGAGCGTTACCACTGCACCAGCGAGCGGTGTGTGTTTATGTGTGTGTGTGTGTGTGTGTGTGTGTGTGTGTGTTTGTCCTGATGGGACCCTGACTTCTGAGAGCCTTGACCTAAAATCATCACTGCTTTGTGTGCTTTTCTTTACAGTGCACAGGTTCCTGGAATGTTACTGATTTAAGAGAACTGGTTAAAATTACACCTTGATGCTGCTGTTAGACCGTCAACTTTGTCATGTGGAGGAACACTAAGCGCCATCATCTCTTGCCACAAACACCTTAACTCTCGCACAAAGTGGCTTTTTTTCAATGCGTGTTTTCTACGGATGATTTTATTCAGGGTGTAAGACTTAAACTTGGGCAGTTAGAAATAGCCATCAGTTACTCTTTTCACTGCAAGAGGTATCCCCTAAGCTCTGGAGATTGCTAGATTATGCTCAAATAAGAAGTCACTTTACAGTACTGTTGCTCCTCAGTACTGCGACCCATTATCTTGTATTCTTGCAACTGGTAGTCAGGAAAAGTTACATCTACCCCCTTCAGTACTCATCTGGAGGAGGCATGAATGAAATACGAACGACATCGTTGAATTGGAGAGGCTAAGGCGTCCCTGTGTATGGACTTAAGCCACTGGAGCACCACTCTTTGTCAGTCCCGTGGGATCGATGGCGGGGCCTTGATCAATAGGCTATCCTCACCGCCGAATACCTAATCAAGCCCTATCCTCCTACTTGCCCACACCCCTCACCCCTCATCATTTTTCCTTTCACTCTTTCTTTAGGTATTAGGGCGAGTAAGCACGGGACTAACTCAAGTAAGGTAAGATATTTTTTTATATACTTCAGTACAATGACATTAAGAGGCAGGAAAAAAGAACGACAACTCCACTATACTAAAGGTGTAGACGTTGGCCCCCCTTGAATCTGATACATTAACTTTTAAGTTACTCGTGCTATCAACACAATTTTATTCACCATGGGGTAAATTTTTCAGTCTGGAGAGGTTAGTTGAAGCATCCATCAATCCATTCACAGCAAGAAATTTTCCCTAAGCTTAACAAAATAATCTGGAAATTAAGAAAATATATATATAAATGGAAAGACGCGTAATCCTGCTGAGGGAGTAAACTTTCCTTGTACGATTACCTTTATTCGCTAGCCTTGCTTCTGCTGGGCGATTTAACGCGGTTTAAGAAATATGTCTTCCAGGAATAACACGAGGAATTACCTTTTTTCTTTTTTGACATCACTAAATAGCTTTATTCAACGTTTGTCCGAGTGGAAACATGTGAGCGAATTTGATGCCAACTATGGATGCGTGGGGAAGATCGTTGGGAAATGGTATTGGATGCATTAGAAATATATTCCTGACTGGACCAGAAACTTTTCGTCGATCAGTTATAACTCTTATCATCTTAAATGTTGGCAGCGTTCTTCTACAGCATTCTTTTTTTTCTATTATTTTCAATTATTTCCATAGAGTTTTGGTACTGTGCTTACATCTTTCGCCGAGGAATGTCTGTATGTACATTTTTCCAGTTTTTATGTAGTGGTTGATTGCTTTTCGTTTTCTCCATTTCTCAGTCCAACGCACCCCATTTTTAACAAGGGGGACCGAGATGATGATGATGATGATGATGATAATTCCTTGGTGTGTCGAAGTTTGTGCCTTTCTCGTCTATCTCCTTACACATTTCGTTCTTATCCTTCCAGTATTACCCTTTTATCACAATAAGTTAGACATTTTAAGAAATGTATTTTTAGGTCTCTCGTGATATGCATTTCGTTATATATGAGTGGTTTTATAATCGTATTGCTGTTAGTGCCTGAGGACAACTGAGTCACCATATATATTATAGGCTCTGGATTTACGGGTAACAAATGACCTCACCGCTGTATTAAATTTGCATTGAGGAATGTGTTTTGAGGCGTTCTGTACGTATACTTCACACACACACACACACACACACACACACACACACACACACACACAGTCACAGTCATATAGGCCTACGCAGGCTCATCCGCACACAAAAACACACACATGCATACACACATTTCATCCACGCACCAAAACACATACACGTACGCTCATCCATACACAGACCCGCACGCATTCACGAGCGCATCTCCTCATGAAGACACTTCACTGCGGAGGCAAGCACTTCTTTTTCTCATTTTTACAAATTTCTTGGCACACTTCAGTACAGATTTTAACTTTTCGCTGCCGTGAACGCACTGGGCATTTTATTTAGGCTAATTCAAGACAGCTTATTTCTGCTGAGACATGCGAGGTGCCAGTGGGTCCAACACAGGCAAGTGACGGTGGAAGAAAAACTCAACTTTAAAGTAACGAAAAACCGCTCCTGACCTAAATACGATCATTTGGCAATAGTTGAATAGAATCGTTGTCCTGAAATTATTAATGAACTTATGACGTAGCAAGATTTTTATGAGAAGTTTGCGTTTAGGAAAGAATGATGTTGGAGAAGAATGAATAATTGACGTTGCATGCCTTGGTGTGGCGATGTAAGGTAGCGGTGTTGACTGGAGGTGGAGATTGGACTGACGACGTTAGCTGGGATGATGGAGACAATTTCGTTGTGATAATGGCCGAAAAGGTCAGGCTGACGACGATGATGGTGGTGGTGGTGATAATGGCTACTGATTGTACCTACGTCACCCTTCGACTGGGTGACGTACAGTACATTGATAGATAGATAGACAGACAGATAAATAGATAGATAGACATATTCTTGTCACCTCCAAACGATTTTATGCACCTTATAAGAGGGTTTTCAAACTGAAGCATTTAAATACAGCCATTCTGACTCCTTCATTACAAGAGACCTTCTGTTAAGCTTCATACATTTGTCTGCTGGTGGCAAGAATTAGAATATACGTGATTGGACTGAAGGGGTTAACTGATGGTGATAAAGGTGATGGTACTAATAGGAGGTGGAGAGTGACTGGTTGTGATGGTATTGTTGATGATAATGGTTAGTGGTAAGAGTTTAGCAGGTTATGATGGTTGATGGTAGTACTAGTTTGATTTAGTGGTGGTGGTAGGGTATAGATAGGTGTGGTGTTTGCATTCACGTTGTGTGTGTGTGTGTGTGTGTGTGTGTGTGTGTGTGTGTGTGTGTGTTTGATGATAATGGTAATAATTGCAAATGCTAATATGCTTTTGATGGTGCCAGTGACTTAGAAGAAAATAGTGAGCAAGATGATAACATTTGCTAATAACTATCAACGATATTGGCTTTCTGATAAGGGGCTATTAAGGAGAAAAATGGTGATGGATCCAGATGATGGGAGTAATTACGTGGGCAATGGCGGTTTTGATGATTCATGAAGGCAGCAAATATGAGGATAGCTAGAGTGAAGTTGTGAGGGCTAGTAAAATATAAAATCCTTTAGTACGGTGACCCTTATGTGGTCCCTACTTTTGCCACATGATCCTCAGCTAAGAAGTGAGGTCTTGTAGTGAATGAGCTAATAGAGATTGTCAGAACTCTTAAAGGTCTTCCCTACGTTGCGTAAATTTATGTGGCTGTAACAAGAACTGAGAGAGAGAGAGAGAGAGAGAGAGAGAGAGAGAGAGAGAGAGAGAGAGAGAGAGAGAAAGTCCTCGAACATAAAAGGTTAGCAGATTCTTCTCAATTAATAACAGCTATGTAAGACACCCGATGGTCCATTTGTCTAAAACATCAGTCAAAACTTTATGCACAAAGCTTCGAATCCCATAGAGGTGGCTGCAAGTTTTTCAATTATTTCCTTCCACCAAGAACAATATTTTTGGGCTGTTCACCAATTCTTTAAATGTTCTGGGGTGGGAGACTCAAATATACGGACGATCAATTCCCTGTCCTAACTTAGATACCTTTTCCAGGAAGAATTACACGAGGGAAGCTATTGTTCTCCTTTCCCTGATCGTCCTTCAGGAAACAATTTTAATCCGCTGTAATTTTCGCTTCTTGGGTTTATTTATGAAGGTAGAACAGGAAATACAGGAAGGTTCGACAGCCCTCTAGTCCTTCCTGCAAATCAAAACCAGAGTTACGACAGGGCATTGGTCGTAGGTGCGTTTGTGTATCTCGGTCCTGGATTACACTGGCTTAACCTCGTCTTGTGTCGAAACCAACACTGTCTCGCCAGTCAGATCAGTAATAAAATGATAATGAAGTTGGTTGTACTAGAATCTCGTTTTATATGTTCAAAATTCAGAAGCGTAAATGAATTATTAACTATTGAGGGTTTGATCTGCCCTGACGAACATCCTTAACCCTTTTCAGCTCAATTGATATCCAAATATGGTTAGATTGAAGGGTGAATTTGACTAGTAACCAAGGACATTCTTTCACACCACATAACTTTTCCCATTTCCGTCAGATGAAAGCAAGCCGACAATAGTAAAGGCTGTGGGAAGTAAAGTCCTGGTAAATAAATCCTACGTTTTTGCTGCGGTTGGTGCGTATGAGGATTTTGTTCATCCTGATAGAGTTATTTTGTTCTAGTGTGAAACCGAAGCATGTAATGGCTTTCAAAAAAATCTCGGGTAAGCTGATCCTTAATTTGCAGTCCTAACACCCAGGACTATAAAGGTCAATGTCAGACGATTGTATTTACTAAAGAGAGAATCATGCAGTCCAGTTGTCAAGCTGTCTAGAATCTGTCAAAACCTGGTGCGTTCTTTGCTTAACTAACAAGTGATATGCAAGCTGGGAAGGCTATATATAATCATGTGGTTAAAGTAGTTTTCTGCTCTCCAAAATGCGCAGGTTCGATCCTCGGGTGGGGCATTTTTTTTTTTTTATGCAAAGAAGAAGGAACCAAAGACTAGAAGCCAGCAAGAATGTTCCTTACAAAAAAAAAAAAAAAGATAACAGAAAGCCTAATTCAAGATTCGTCCATTTCGAGATCCCTGGACACACTACGTCTAAAACACTACAGGTCATAAACAGTAGGAAATACAGACAGAGGAAGACAGTTCCAGAGCTGACCTGTTGCCTACATGAACCACTGGGAGTATCAGTTAACTCATGGACAGAAAAGGAACCTCAGGCGTGTAAAGTATTAACTAAGCCCAAGAACTTTTTTTCTAATTCTTTTTCATGTGTGGTATCTTTATTCAACTGTGTGTGTGTGTGTGTGTGTGTGTGTGTGTGTGTGTGTATTTTATGTGCGTGTGTGTGTGTGAGGGGGGAGGGGACTTCTTGTAATGGAGGAGCTAAGAAAGGCCTAATAACCACTCCAGTGCGAAAAGTCTGTCCTGAGATGCATACGATTATTTTCAGTAGCAAGAATATAGTGTAAAAAGACGCCATCGTAGTGTAGTTAAAGACGGCAGCTGAATACAGATGGGAGTATTGATGGATACGAGGTCATGGGGTGCAGTGGTATGAAGAGTGCTGCTGTTGTTACCTTCACTACTGTGTGTGTGTGTGTGTGTGTGTGTGTGTGTGTTTGCCGGGGGGGGGAGTTTCTAACATGAGTAAATTCGTCTGACAGCAAACAGAGTGAAATTAAAACACGGCGTGGTACTGAATGAGATCATGAAGGTTAGATTAATTTTACATTTTATGCATATATCTTTCTTGCCATGAAAAATCTCACTTAAATAAAATTGTCTGGCGGGAACAAGAAATAAAAAATCGTCACTGTACTCACTACGTTAATGGAAATTGTTCAGCCTACCCGTCGATGGCAAGCAAGAGTACTGGAGGGGTTAGTGGAAACCGCATCTAACCTCTGGGAATCTCTCGCTGAATAAAATCGTCTGGTGGTAGCAAGAATACTGTGCAAAAAACGCCATCGTACTGGGAGAGCCGAAAGAAGTGCGTTGATGGTAGTGGTGATGGCAGTGGTGATGGTAATGGCAGCAGTTGTGGATGATGGTATGTTGGTGGCACTGATGATGGATGGTAATGGTGATAATGGTAATACTGCTGATGGTACGGTAATTATGGTGGAGGATAATATTACAGTGCTATTGGTGAGATGGTATACTGTGCTGGTAGCGGTAGTTATGGTTACACACAATATGATGGTGATGATAGTGGTTATGGTAGCAGTGGCGATGGTGGTGGTGATAGTTGCAATGGTGATGGTGGTGGTGATGGCAGCAGATGGTGGTGGTGATAGCAGCAGTGGTGATGGTGGTGATGATAATAGCAGTGTGGTGATGGTGCTAGTGGTTGTGATACTAGCAGTGAGGGTGGTGGTGGTGGTGGTGGTGGTGGTAGTGTTGGTAGCAGCGATGGTGGTGGAGGTGACAGTAGCAGTGATGATGATGGTGGTGGTGATGGGAGCATTGATGATAGCGATGGTAGTCATAGTGTAAGTGTTAGTGACGGTGACGATAGTGATTATGACGGTAACAGTCATTTGAAACATCAGCAGCGATGGTGGTGATGGTGGTGGTAGGAGGTTGTGGCGCTAAGAGAGTGTGATGGTGGTAGTGGTGGTAGCGACAGTGTGACAGTGGTAGGGACAGTAGCGTCGCTTTGGGGTGAGTGTGGTTGTTATTGATCAAACTATAACGCAGCCCACACCTCGCACACCACAACCACACCCACTACCACCACTATAACCACACCCACTACCACCACTATAACCACACTCACTACCATTATAACCTCAGCCATCCTCTCAGCAGCTACAACACTACTACCACTACCATCATCACAACTACCTTTTCTAACACTGCTGTAACTATCCACACAACCATTTACAGCCATACTCACAGCCATTATCACCACAACCAAGATTGTCCTTACCACCACCATAACTTACCACAATTACAATTTTACTGTCACCATTGCAACCATTGACAGTACCACCACAACTACCACACCTGCTACCACCACTACTACCACTGTCACCTCTATCATTACCACAACCACACATATCATCACCTGTGTAAGTACCTTAATACTCGCCATTTATTTATGCCACCCCAATTACCACGGCGATTTCCACATTCACTGGCAAAACTAACATTACTAACTGCTGAAATATTCATCTGTGTTCCACTTTGCACCTTCCTGTAACCTTCGCAACCACCACCACCACCTACGTCCAATACCACCTTCCACCACCAACACATACTATACTATCATCAACACCATCCTCATCTTACACCATCATACCCTACTGTCACTACCACCACCACTACCATTTACTTCAACTACCAACACTGCAACGAACACCTGCTACCTTTATAATACTACTCACTACATTTTACCTCCATAACTCAATCTGCCACAGAGTCATTAGCCAAGAATTCCACCACCACCAAAACATTCCATCACAACGACCACCACAACCACTACTGCAGTCATTTCCCGATAGTCTCGCAGCCACCACCACAACCACAGTCCCACCACAACTTTGCTACCACAGTCGTCACCCAGCAAAGAGTATCACCACACGTACCCCATTATTTCTACCATCACCACTGCCCTCTCTGCTACTAAAATAATCACCAGAAGAGTTATCACAATGACTAATACCACTTTCCATCACATCCTCAATTATTATCCCTTCCAGTATCACAACCACCGCTCCAAAAGTCCCCCACCACAACCGTTTCAATGAACCATCGCAGCTAACACAACATCCTGAACCACAAGAAGAGTTTTCCCTCCTTTACCATAATCTCTTAATATTCTTATCAACGTAACCACCACATACAGCTCTCACCAGATATCGCCACAGCAGTTTCCTATACTATCACAGTCTCCTAAAACTGCATATCCAGTACCACAACTACCACCACATCCATGACCAAATATACCACTTATCACCAAATATACCACCATAAGCACCTCCACATGCACCACCACACCTACCACCACAACCACCACACCTACCACCACAACCACCACACCTACCACCACACCAATCGCCACAACAACCACCAACACAACGCACAAGCCTTAAGGTTAGCCGAACGAACTAGAACGCTCGCCACACCTGTCCTGAACTTTATCGAACCCATCCCGTTCTAACTAGGATGTACCAGTGCTATGCCGGTTCACAGATGGTCTACTCACTACCTGGAACTGCTGCGTGTGGGATACATAAATGATACACTGTGTGCCTCCCTTTGCCTACAGGTTCACACATCCAAATTCTAGGATTCCTTCTGATGAACTTTTGAAAATGCTCCGAAATATGGCCTAATCCTGTCGCGCTAGGTGACAAGGGTAAAAATATTTGATGATCATAAACCTGGAGATAATATGCGTTGTTAAGGCTGTGTTGACAATACATTACTTGAGAGTTTTTGAAGCATTATTTGTAATACTGTACTATCAGGTAGCGTATGGGCCCAGTGAGTGTAGCACTATAATCTATAAGCATTTAGTGTCATGTAAAAGCAAGTTAGATTTCTACCTCCAGATATCAGACTGATTTAGTGGTTTTGCACTTATATTCTTTCAGAACTTAAATTTTCATACCTCACAAATTTTGTTATATTCTGGTCAGCTCTAAGTTTAAATGGTTTATTTTCGGCTACAGAGACTTCTCCAGTTATAGGGATTAGGTACAGCGATACAGCACGCACTACCACCTGAGCTAAAAGAGATCCCACTGAAAATAAAGTCGTCTGGAGATGGCGAACATACACTTCAAATTACTTCCTCAGGTTCTTGTTAACCCTTTCAGTACTATGACCCACGCAACTGTAGGAGCTTTAGAATGAACCCTCGTAGTGAAGGGGTTGCATACATCTCTGCTGATCACGTCTATGTTTAATTTCTTTTCGTTAACTGCAAAGGATTTTAAGGAAGTTAAAAAATATATATATTATGTAAAAGTGAAGAGAATATTTACAAGATCATCACTGAACTTGAAGGGAACGCATAATTGCCAATATCATCATCATTACCATAATTGTCACCATCATTTCATCATCATTTCCATCACTGTCAGAATGATCAATGCCCTTTTTCAAACATAACAAATCTATCCCTGGTACTCTCCTAATTTAAACATATCTTCATCCAGGAATAGGTCAGGTAGACAAGACATTCCTGTAATCAGCCACTGTCAGCGTAATAACTTACTCAGCATAATCCACACCTGTTGGTAAGGAATTCCATTTGGGTTGAAGGAAGGCAGGTGTGTAAAGTAAAGTAGGTTCAAAATTGTAGGTGTGGGGAAGTATATGAAGTGTGTGTGTGGGTGGGTGTGGGTGTGTGGGTGTGTGGAGTTAGTGCATTGCGTGTTCCAGTATAGTGTTATTAATATTTCAGCGTGTTGGCGTTTTTGTCGTTCTTACTGTTATTTTCATTACTATTGACCTCAGTGTTATTACTTTTATCGAGCCTGGTGCGGGTTAAGGCTTTATCTTTGTTAAAATAATTTTTATCAGTTGTGCGAAGAATGTGTGTGTGTGTGTGTGTGTGTGTGTGTGTGTGTGTGTGTGTGTGTGTGTGTGTGTGTGTGTGTGTGTGTGTGTGTGTGTGTGTGTGTGTGTGTGTGTGTGTGTGTGTGTGTGTGTGTGTGTGTGTGTGTGTGTGTGTGTGTGTGTGTGTGTGTGTGTGTGTGTGTGTGTGTGTGTGTGTGTGTGTGTGTGTGTGTGTGTGTGTGTGTGTGTGTGTGTGTGTGTGTGTGTGTGTGTGTGTGTGTGTGTGTGTGTGTGTGTGTGTGTGTGTGTGTGTGTGTGTGTGTGTGTGTGTGTGTGTGTGTGTGTGTGTGTGTGTGTGTGTGTGTGTGTGTGTGTGTGTGTGTGTGTGTGTGTGTGTGTGTGTGTGTGTGTGTGTGTGTGTGTGTGTGTGTGTGTGTGTGTGTGTGTGTGTGTGTGTGTGTGTGTGTGTGTGTGTGTGTGTGTGTGTGTGTGTGTGTGTGTGTGTGTGTGTGTGTGTGTGTGTGTGTGTGTGTGTGTGTGTGTGTGTGTGTGTGTGTGTGTGTGTGTGTGTGTGTGTGTGTGTGTGTGTGTGTGTGTGTGTGTGTGTGTGTGTGTGTGTGTGTGTGTGTGTGTGTGTGTGTGTGTGTGTGTGTGTGTGTGTGTGTGTGTGTGTGTGTGTGTGTGTGTGTGTGTGTGTGTGTGTGTGTGTGTGTGTGTGTGTGTGTGTGTGTGTGTGTGTGTGTGTGTGTGTGTGTGTGTGTGTGTGTGTGTGTGTGTGTGTGTGTGTGTGTGTGTGTGTGTGTGTGTGTGTGTGTGTGTGTGTGTGTGTGTGTGTGTGTGTGTGTGTGTGTGTGTGTGTGTGTGTGTGTGTGTGTGTGTGTGTGTGTGTGTGTGTGTGTGTGTGTGTGTGTGTGTGTGTGTGTGTGTGTGTGTGTGTGTGTGTGTGTGTGTGTGTGTGTGTGTGTGTGTGTGTGTGTGTGTGTGTGTGTGTGTGTGTGTGTGTGTGTGTGTGTGTGTGTGTGTGTGTGTGTGTGTGTGTGTGTGTGTGTGTGTGTGTGTGTGAGGGAGGGAGGGTACGTGCGCGTGCTTTAACTCCTCTTAGGCTATATGATGGATATAAATGAAATTTTCTAGGTGAGTTCGTCTGGTTACTGGGAAAGTCTTCCACAATGTACTTTTCTAACCATGACTCCTAGGGGGGGCAGACCCCCTCACAAATTTAAAAGTCTCAGAAATAGTGAAAGGAGGGCAGATATGGCTTTGATATCTTACTCCATGTTGTGCGATGGACTCTAATCAGTAATGCGATATTTAGGGAGCTTTCCCCCGTCCTCCCAATTATTCTTGGGGGTCAGCCCCCCCTTTTCAAAAACAGAAGTGATCAAAAATAAAGGGAAAGTTTGTACATGGAATATAAATGTCGCAGGACTGGGTATGCAGTGTTAATGTTATCTCCAAATGCTCAGGAAGACACTGTACATTTATTATCATTAGTAGTAGTAGTAGCAGTCGTAGTAGTAATAGTAATAGTAATAGTAACAGCAGTAGTAGTAGTAGCAATAGTAGTAGTTGTAGTAGTAGTCGTTGTTGTAGTAGTACCGCTACTACTACTACTACTTCTACTACTACTACTACTACTACTACTACCACTACTACTACTGCTACTACTACTACTACTTCTACTACTATTGCTGCTGCCGCTGCTGCTGCTACTACCTCCGCCAGCAAAGTTGCACGGATGTTTTTGTATTCACTCCTATCTGTTTGTCTGCTTGTCTGTGTGTACAAGACATCTCAAAAAGTTATCAGATTTCAGTGATATTTGGTGGATAGTTGGGAAGTGAGTCAAGGAAAAGTTGCCTATATTAGATTTTGAGGTGGATCCGAATCAGCTTGCAGGAATAAATCATGAACCTGAATGGTGCTGGCGGAGGTAGGCCTATGTTCACTGATATTGTGTTAACAGGGCAAACTAAGACCGAAAATTTAACTGCCTAGGTGAAACCTCAAATGTACTCATCTGGTAGGAAAGAAGATTTACAGCTGTGGTTCATAAATAGTTTTGGCTTTGGCGGAGAGACATGCTCTCTAAGTGCCGTCTAGTTAAGAACTCCAAATTCTGTAGAGTTGTTATTGATGCTGTAGTTATTATTATTATTATTATTATTTTGAGGGGAGGGACATAATTTAGAAGAGTGGCACTCCAAGACCGTTCGAGATAAAGACTTGAAATTTTCAGGAGTGATGTATCTTGGTTGCAGGCTTCTTTTGGCACTATTTTTTTTTTTTCCTAGCACTAGCTCCTTCTATGTCATTTCTGTATTTTTTTTCCCTCCTGCGCAGCATAAAGTACTGAATCGACTGCGTTGAAAATATTTCAGTAAGCAGTCGTCAGCATACCGTATACTACTGCACCAGGGTATTGATACTGAGATCCAACAAATATATACTCTTTGAGATATCGAGGAAAATCAAAATGACCGCCTCATGCCTGAAAGTGTTAATTTGTAAAGTATTTGGCCGATTTTGACCAAACTCGGTGGAAATGTAGTGGGTCATGAGTGGACATGATTTGCATAGTCTGAATTACTTTGACCTGATCTCAAGGTCACAGGTTAAAATCTGTAAAAAAGAAAAAACTGAGTCATATCAGAAGTCCCCATAATATTAGGTCATCAGTGATAAAAGTAATTTTAGAATGAGTGTCTACTTTCTAAGATTTCATAAGAGCATTTATGACAAATCTGTATTTTTTTAAGCTTTTTGACGATTTTTGAACGTAACATCCAAAAGTCGCTCAAAATGCTAAAAATGCTAATTTTCTGCATTTGATATTGAAAATTAAAGATCAAAAAGCATTACCAACCACCCATAATATGACCCTAATTTACGAGTAAGCGACTGGATGTTTTGTGCTGAGGCATGTGTTGACTTCCTGAGTCAGTCTGAGGCCAGCATACCTCTTGCAAATTCTGCTGGAGAGACAGCTCTATCTGTAGACAGCGTAGTCGTGACAGTGGGCAACACACACAGAGGAAACTACCTGCCTATGCCATGAAAGCCTGTTTGAGCGTTAGAGATCAACTACACTCCGTGGGTGTAACATCTAATCTCCCAATAAAGCAATCAGTAGTATTACGGAGTCTTTAAGATTAACTCTGAAATCCTGATGGTAAATCTACGGGTCCACATCTAACACAAATCTGCCAGGTGGAAATGTCATACTTGTCCTCCAAGGACATTTTCAGGGTCAAATTGATATTTTGTCCAAGTTTCTTATTTGGATCTTTAAGTTCTTTGAATATTGTTGCAATAATTTCAGAATTCTAGTTATTATTGATGTTGTTGTTGTTGTTGTTGTTGTTGTTGTTGCTGTTGATGTTGTTGTTCCCTTAGCCAAGGAGGTTATGTTTTCACCCCTGTCCGTTTGTTTATTTGTTTGTTGGTTGGTTTGTGAGCAAGATTACACAAAAACTGCTGGACGAATTTTCACGAAACTTGGTAGATGAATGGGCCTTGGCCCAGAATAAACTCCGTTAGATTTTGGTGCGGATCCGGATAAAGATGCGGATCCAGGAATTTTTTTTCACTTTCTTTAACGTTGTGAGATAGGGCGTTGGCGGAGGTATGCGCTCTGTTGAGGGCCATTCTCGTTGTTGTTATTTTGTTATTATTATTATTATTATTATTATTATTATTATTATTATTATTATTATTATTATTATTATTATTATTATTATTATTTTATAATTATAATTATTATTATTATTGTTATTGTTACTATCACGATCATTATTATTACTATTACTCAGCTAACTATACACCACACCTCATCTATCTGCCTCATGACCTGCCTTGGCCTAGTGTCACGCCCTGATGTGTCTAATACCATAATGCTCCCAGGTCTCTGGTGTTCGTGACAGCCACGGCCCTCTGGCGTGAGTAGGGGACACGTCTATGGCCCTCCTTCCATCGTTAGTGTCTCTCTCTTTCATTATCACTTCCAAGGCTTTTTTTTTTTATATATATATATATATGGTCATTATTTTCAAGGACATTTGTTTTTCATTAAATTGTCCATAGTTTTAGTTTTTGCATATTCCATGCTGTTTATTCTGTCGCTAAGTAAAGCATCATCATCATTGTTTTCTTTCAGTTTGATTTCACTTTGATAACTTTTCCACTTACTTTTCATCGTCGCTGTTGTTTTTTTTAATCAGTTTTCACATCCGTCTTCTTTTACTATTTTTTATACCCTTTTCATTTTCATTCCCCTCTTTTTAGTGTTATATTGATTAACATTTTTCTAAGCCTATTTTCAGTGTTTAAAATATACAGTGCGTAATCGTACAGCCAACCTAAAGATTTTTATGTTCGTTTCTGTTAATATGTGCGTGTCTATACCGTCTTCATGCGTTTTCTTCATTTTCATTTTTTTTCGGAGTCTTTCTGATTTTTATGATTTACCAGTTTCCCTGTTCGTAATCAGTCCTTTGTTTCTTCCATCTCATTTCTGTTTCATTTCTCTTTAATTCTACCTACCCCTACATTCGCTGTTTTCTTCGTTAATGTTTGCTTCCCTTTCATCTTCATAACCCTCCGCATTTTCTTATTTCTTTCTCCTTAGCTTCACCAGTTAGTGCACGTCCTTTTGTATTTTGTTATGCCTGTCTCGAAATGATTTTGTTCAGCACTGGAGGGACTTTTCGAACGGAGTTGTATAATGTCTTCACAAATATCCTGAGCACCAGAGATCTCGTAAGTCTGATAAAATCGTCTGCAGGATGCAAAAATAAAAATAAAATAAAATAAAAATGAATGTCCTTGTTCTGGAGTTACCTCTTATTTTTCCTCAACTTCTTTTTACTGTTAGAACTAACTGTCATTTAAGCTAAGCACATTTTCTTCCCATTCCTTATTATTTTCCTCCTTTTCCTCCTCCTCTTCATCATCAGCGTAGTCTTCTAGTCTGTCCTCATCTTCGAGCTTTTTCATCTCATTCAGTCTCCCCATTTTCTCACTCCCTTTGTCGTGTTGTCTTGCTCTTGTTCTTCTCTTAATCTGTCTCCACTCCTCATTTCTTCATTCTGTTTGATCCTCTTCACAGCTATGCATATTTTTCGTATTTGCCCATGTGCTTCAGTCAGAATCCCTTGTCATTCTTACTATAGCATTGTCATTTTTCCTTCACGTACATTCAAAGCTCTTGTTGTTCATCCATATTGCTGTGTACCTACTTCTTCCTTCCCTGTCCTGTTCACTTCTTCAAAGGTCACAACCAGTCCTGTTTTCTTGAGCCACTTCTGTCCCTTTTCTCACTTTTCCTTCCCATTTTTTCCCTTCCCTTTCCACCGCCTCTCTCCCCTACCCTCGCTTTCTCCCCCATCCCGTCTATTCCTTCCCTTTCCTCCAGCTGTCTCTTTTCCTCTTCCCCTTTCTTCCAGCCAGACCTTTCCTTTCTCCTAACCTATCTCTCTTCCTTCCATTTCTTACTTCCGGGACTGTCTCTGCCTGGCCTCTCTTCCTACAGCCATCGCTTACTTTCCTCTCCCTCCTTTCTGTCCTCTTTCCATCACGTTTCTCCTTCAACCATTGTTCACCCTTTACTCTCTCTCTCTCTCTCTCTCTCTCTCTCTCTCACACACACACACACACACACACACACAAAACTACCTCTTCCCCTTCCCACATTTAAAACTACATCTCTTCCTTCTTTCTTTCTCCCTTACCTCTTTCCTCCTTCCCCTTCCTTCCCTTCCCTTCCCTTTCCTCTCCACTCACCTCCACACTCTGCCTCCCTACCCATGTTAATCCGACACGACGCACCCCAACCCTTCCCCTCTATTATTCACGGAGTTTCGGATTCCTCAGCCACACACGCTTTGCATCTGACAGTCTTAACACTTTCTCTGCCATGAAGTCAATTTTATTATTATTATTATTATTATTATTATTATTACTATTATTTTTATTTTCTTGGTAATATGCTCCCCCCAAGTAGATTTTCGAGGTGTATTTTGGGTATGACCTTAATTAAACTCATTTACTTCAAGATTACTCTGTTAAGCTGAATAAGGTCACATAACCGTAACAGAAATGAATAACTCAAGACTTATGGATTGTGGAGGAGTGTAGTGTAGAAGTTCTTTAGTCATTTTCAGTCACCGCGAAAGACTATGAATAATGAATGTGATATTCGAGGAAGTTTAAGCATTATATGTTTTCGGTAAGTTTCTTTTTCGTGGGAATTGGTAAATATTAATAACGCAGTGGACTTACTCTAGACGGTGGTGGTGGTGGTGGTGGTGGTGAAGATTTTGAAGATAGCGACTACATTGATGATGATATTATGTTTTTAAATATTGCGATGATCATAATTCATGTGGTTGAGGTGGGGACTTTACTGATGATGATGATGATGTACTGTAGTCACGGTGTGGGAGGTTATCCTCGATACTATTCATTTAGAAAACAATGCTTGTCTGTCTCGTACACGATATTTACAAAACATCAGTGATATGGATTTACCTCCCATCCACTACAGAAAATGCATGATGTTGTTGATGCAAACCCTAGGAGCCCAGAGACTTTTTGTAGTTTATCCTTGCTGCCTCTTAACGATTTTATCTAGCTTAAGAGAAACTCCATCGTAATGATGAACCCTGTGACGACCATCATCTTTAGCGGCAATGACCTGTGTTGTTACGTTGCCATGATCTTGTTAATGTATTGTAAAAATGATTAATCAAACCCCTCCAAATCGAAGTCTGCCTAAAGATGAATAAAATCGTCTGGCGATGGCAAGAATAAACTGAAAATGACGTCTTGGGGCTGGGGGAGCCAACGATCGTAGCGAAAGTGGTTATGGATCTATCTTGGCGCCATAAGTTCACTCACCTCTTCAGTGCCACCAACTCTTAGGTCATTTTTGCTATTGCTTGAATTTTTCATGCTTTCTTCAACCAGTCCATTTTATTCTCGTGACCCCCAGAAAATTTTAACTCTTACTACAGCCTGACGATTTTTCTTTTAACAACGTTCCCGCTGCCGCCTGACAAATTTCTTCCTGTTACCGTATGACCATTTTCATCTTGATTCCACCAGACCCCGTCATTCTTCCACCTGTCAGAGGAGTTTCTTGCCACTCCAAGACACTGTTATTCTTGCTATATTGTTTTCACTTTAACCTGACTCAGATTTTCGCGCTTTTACGTTTTGTTTCACTTAGCTCAGTGGCAGAAAACGACAATTTTAGGTCCCCTCATCCTTTTCATTGCACTAGTACATAACTGGTACTATATTCTGCTGAATAAAGGCTTTTGATGGTTAAGGTTGCAAAGTACAGGGGATCCTCATAAATTAGTAATTTGTTTTAATTTATAGCTTTTTTTAAATACAGTTGGTACTGTTAAATAGTGATAATGTCAGATCACTTAGATACTTAGCTGCAGGGTTTTAACAGGCGTTTGTTCAGTATGAAGCTAGGCACATACCGATAAAAAAAATAATAATAAAAATGCAACTTAAAATGAGGAATTACTGCATTCTCGCTGAAAGATGAAAAGTTATTTTTTTTGCCCTAGCTTCAGTCAGTCATGTAATGTGTTAATTGTTCAATGGTGTGCCGCATTATACGCTGTATGAACCGCCTATACATTGCAGTGCATGAGCTTTTAATCTCTGAAACCAAAGAACATCATTCTTATTTTATATCTTCACACAATCGTATTCGGCTAAGGAGACACGATCGAACTGGGGTTGTTAGATACAGGCCTCATTAATTTCTTCATTGCTAAGGGTCTCTAAAGGTATATAAAATCATCTGGTAGTAGCAAACAAGAGACATCTACGTCACTGGATTGCAGGGTTTAAGCCATTTTGTACACACCCATTATCTGATCAGCCATAGGACAGTCTCCCTTGCCTATGAATTTAAATATTTCAGACATATTAATTATATGCTTTAATAAAGCTTTGCAATGGAGATGACCTATGAAATATAGGTATTAACGTAAAATCAATGTGGGATAGACTCCAAATGAACATAAATACATACATGCAAAGAAAAAAAATATACAAGATAAACATCATGAGGCCGAGGATGAGATGGAGGGATGGGGTGGAGAGGTATATGAGAGAGGGGGGTGTGAGTTGGGAGCAGGGCAGTGAAATGGCGGGGGACAGGGCGACTTGGAGGCGATTTGTTTGTGGCCACCCCAAACGGGATTGAGGCGTCTAGCAATAGATAGATAGATCATGAGAACTGCTTATGACCCACCCAAATCTGCTTAACTAGGCTACTCACTGGAACAGCAGCTTTGGTAGTAAAGTGTACATCATTTAACTCTTAAAGGAATTAAGGATCTTATTCTAGCTACATACAGACAACTTCATTCATTTGAGGGAAGTACACTTTCTATTAACCTCTTCAGTCTGATGATGTTTTCTTTATTTAGCCTAATTCTTGCTCCTCCATATAATTTTATTCAGTTTCGAAGAGACTCTCCGAACTTGAAGGTTTTCACTGACACTTTCAAAACAAAAGGTCTCCTCAAGCCTGTGGATAAAATGTCTGAATGCATCAAGAATAAGTCAGTAGAATATACCATTTTATTCATGAGTTAAAGGATCAAGAACCACTGTCTTGATGTATGGATATATTTCATAAGCAAATATACAAAACTAATCTGGCATTTCTTCGTTCGATCTATGATGGATATGAAAATGTTCCTTTGGGCATTAACTGAAGGAAAATGCAAAGGAAAGCAGTATTTGTCCTCCTGCTGTCAAAGTTCATGTTATTATATATTAACGGTGAATAAGCTCCATTTGTTTTGTTCAGGCGACTTTTCATTGATTGTGGTTACGAATGTTCTCTTTCACATACTGGTAAAAAAAAAAAGTATACACACACTGAGCTGGCATTCGCTCTATTGTTGACACAAGTTCTGTGTGATTATGTCAAGTAGTTAAACAAGCTCCTCTTACTTTTATACCACCACATTTTTTTTTAAATTAGAAATCAGCGTTTGATGACGTAAATGGTCACCAGTTATGATATAGTAAAGAAGCCAGCCCTAGCGTTTTCTCGTTCGTATAACAGACTTGATAGCATATCTTCCTTCTATATTGATTTTCCATATGACATTTACATTTATTTTTGTATGTTTATGGACTGGTAAGTAGATATATATATATATATATATATATATATATATATATATATATATATATATATATATATATATATATATATATATGCTGAGTATATATATATATATATACTCAGCATTTGTCCAAATGAGAGCCATTTCTGAACCGCGCTTCGCTCTGGAGCAAGTGCTTTGCAGCCTTATCCCATTGGATCCCAGGGGTGCTGGGCGAGGCATGGCACTGGGTGGGTACTAAGGGTACCGCCCTCCGCCTATCGGCTCATAGTCGCGAAGCTCATAGGTCCCTACCTGGGGGTTCCCTACTTTATAAAGACTTGAAAAATCCCAGTTCTGTCCAATATTCCGGACACTGGGCTCCAATGGGTTACAGGGGCTCAAAGCACTTTCCCAAATGGGAGCAGTTTCTGAACAGCTACTGCCACCACCTCTACCGCTACATCCAGCACCACCACTGTCTTCATCACGGCTACAACCACCACCAGAGCTGTCACAGCCACCATCATCATCATCACAGCTACGACCACCACCACCACCATCATAGCTACTGCTAACCTCACCACCACAGCTACCACCACCACCGTCATTATTAGCTACTCGTACCACCACTACCATCGTCATCACAGCTATCACCACCACTGTTATTATTACAGCTACCACCACTATCACCGTCATCACAGCTACAGTACCACCACCACCGCCACCATCACAACTACTGCCAACCTCACCACCGCAGCTACCACCCCCACTATCATTATTACCACCACCACCACCATCACCACCACCACCATCACCACCACCACCATCACCACCACCACCATCACCACCACCACCGTCACCACCACCACCGTCACCACAGCTACCACCATTGTCTGCTGTATAAAACTGTCTATTCATACCATCAGTGAAGTAATAGACATCGCAATGTAGATATGCAGCTTCTCTCTCTCTCTCTCTCTCTCCCTCTCTCTCTCTCTCTGCAGAGGTGCATGGAACTCCACGGAAATGCTCCACCGTATTTTTCTACGTAACACCTATGGGGACAATTATTAGGGACTAAAACAGAGGTGTGTGAGCTGGGAGCAGGGCAATGAAATGGCGGGGAACAGTGCGACATGGAGGCGATTTTTTTGTGGCCACCCTTTGCGGGATTAAGGCGTCTGGCAATAGATAGATAGAAAGATAGATAAAACACCCCTTCAGAATATACCAGTCAACACGAAATTAAAACTGGCTAATCTGGGACCCCATTCCAATCATTCAACCAGGTGTCGTCAAAACCCTTTTTTTTTCAGTTTTGGCTGCACACACACACACACACACACACACACACACACACACACACACACACACACACACACACACACACACACACACACACACACACACACACACACACACACACACACACACACACAAAATAAAGCGATCAGGAAGGAGGGTTGGCAAATCTCCCAACCCTACAAGAATACTGCTTAGAGTGTGTACTGTGTGGTGTCAGTTCTGGGAAGAGTGAGTATACGTGCATGTTACGTAGTTGCCGGGAGCGATGTATTATTCAAGGGCAAACGCAGTCTCAGGTGGGGTCTGGCCATTCCTAGCATACCACTCCCTGCTGCCTGTGTCCTGATTTCTGCCTCATCAATTTTACATTTGATCCAGAATTCGTTCCTCGTTGTGCTTCTGTGTTCCTGTTATTGTTCATTTATATCTCTCTAGAACTTTCTCCCTACGCACTTCATCTTTTCTCAACTCTCTCTCTCTCTCTCTCTCTCTCTCTCTCTCTCTCTCTCTCTCTCTCTCTCTCTCTCTCTCTCTCTCTCTCTCTCTCTCTCTCTCTCTCTCTCTCTCCGATCCTAATTTACCCTCCAGCACTTTCTCTGTTCCAATCTCACCAAGATTTTGTCTCCTTGAACCTCTCTCCCAAACTCTTACTTCTTTCACTTCATTGTTTTCTCATCTTACCTGTCTTCTTCCTCCATTCCAGGTGAACCCATTCCTTGAACCTACAGTTTTGTTCTCTCCCATTTTTATCGTATTTTATTTTTTTTTTACATAACACTACTTTCTCAGCTGCGTAAATATGGATAGATGAACGAAAGGGCAGACAGACAGGCGACAGACAGTAAGCAGGAGAGAGAGAGAGAGAGAGAGAGAGAGAGAGAGAGAGAGAGAGAGAGAGCGAACTAGACAGAACTGGAAAATTTCGCCGAAGGGTGATCAGACCGCTACCCAGAATCAGACAGAAACCTAATGAGTAACGCATTCTAGCATTATTGATCTTCACTTACGGGAAATTTATTTGAGGTAGCAAGTTATTTAAATGTCGTGGGAGTACAGCAGTCGATAAAGCTTTAATGATGAGGGAACCAGGTGTAGGAGTAGGGACACCTTCGCGCGGAGTCGCTGATATGACTGGGTGGCTCTGCTGTCTGGTTATACGAACGTCCCTCAGTCCCCTTACCAGTCCCAAAGGAGGCTGGTGGACTGCAAAGGGTAACCAGCCTGCATTCCAATGGGTTCAAGTTTGTCTAAGCCTGGGGTTCCTACTACTACCACCACCACACCCACTACCACTACTACTACTACTACAATACTACTACTACTGCTACCACTACTACTACTATTATTACCACCACCACCACCACTACTATTACTACTACTGATGGACCAGGTGCACAGACACAGCAGTTGATAGTTATCGATTATTCTTTATTTCCAAACTAACCTTGAACTTAACCTACCAAGTTAACCTTTGAAGTAACATTACTCTTGGAACTGCTTTTATTTTATTTCTTTTTATTCGTTTTGCTGATATAAGATAAGCGAATACAGATTAGGAGAGCCTCATAGCAAAGAACAAATTACTGAAGGCTATCTGAAGCTCCTGCATTTCGAAAAGTCAATTTCGAAGTGCATGAAATCCAGTGAAAGTAATATTTCATTCTTTCTTCAGTTGGTTTATTTCATCCAGTTTCGGAGAGAGATTTCGACGGAGGGGTGGGGGAGTAAATGCAGACTTCATTAACCTCTTCATTGCGAGGTGTTTCCTAAGCTGAGTAAAATAATATGGATGTAGCAAGTATAAAACGTAAATACAGGCGTCACCATACTGAAGGGCTCAAATCGGCCTTTTGCCTATATTACTGATACGCTGGGACGCCTTCTCTTGGTGACACTGATAATTATGACCGGATGGAGGATCTGCCCGATTATATAAACGTCCCTCAACTTCCTCCCCGTTCGCAGAAAGGAAGACTGTGGACCTGAGAAAGAGGGCAACTTCAGCCTACAGTCCGCTGGGTGCAGGTTTCAAATGAGCCTTAGACTGCAATGCCACCAACATTTCTACTGTTAAGCTTGTCAGATATCGTTTGGGCAAAAATTTACCCTTGGGCAAAAATTGATGAGCAGACTCATCAACCGAAGGCAAGCAACCTCGCATGCAAGGCCGTCCCGTGCAATGAACCAATGTTCCCTTGCGATGGACAGCGCATCACCACAGCGAGGCGCGGGAAGGAGTGTGGAGGTTTGGTTCCTGGATGGACTCCGCACTTGCGTCTCTCCATCCAGTTAACAGGGTCACCAAGATATGCTCCATATCACTCCGTTATTTGGTTATATGGTTGCCACTCAGTGTTATAAATATTTTCCTGGATTACAGGAAATCATCAGACTTGTCACTCAGTATAAAGCTACCTGAAGTGGTAGGCCTCTCTCTCTCTCTCTCTCTCTCTCTCTCTCTCTCTCTCTCTCCCTCCCTCCTTCCTCCTTTTGCCTTTTCTCCCTCCTCACTTTTTCCATTCCCACAATTTCTTCCCCTTCCATGTTTTTTTTTTTTTCTCTCATCCTCTAAATTTTCCACCTTTTAGTCCTTTCCATTCCCTCCTCATTTTCCTTTACCTTCCCTCCTCCACGCCCTTTCCACTTCTTTCCCTCCTTCTGTCCCTCCCATTTCTCTCCCTCCCTCCCTTCCTCCTCCTCCACTTCTCACTTCCCGCATGTCTTATATGAGGACGTACCTCCTCCCTTCCCATTGATATTGTTTTTCGCCTTTTCATTTCCTTTATGCCTCTTCATTCGGCCTACTTTTTCTCCCTCCCTCACTTCACCTGTTCTCCCATCCCTCCATCTCTCCCCCTTCTCTCCCTTTCATCTCCTTCCTCCCTCATGTCTTCTTGGCCTTCTGCTTGTCTCCTCCTCTCATTCTGCCTTTGCCTCTCCTTTTCTCCTTTCAGATCTTTTCTTCTGCCTCATCTCCCCCTTCTCCCTCTCCTTTCCCTTCTCCCATCTCACTCACTCTCTCCCTCTTCCCTTTCCATCTATCCTTCTCCCCCTCCCTCTCTCTCTCTCTCTCCTTTTTGTCGGGTATGTGAAGGTTTGAACGCCAATATCATTCATTTTCCGGCAGCCGGGGTGTTGTTTTGAAAGGGTGTGGGGGTGTTGTTTTGATGGGGTGTGGGGGTGTTGTTTTGATGGGGTGTGGGGGTGTTGTTTTGAAAGGGTGTGGGGGTGTTGTTTTGATGGGGTGTGGGGGTGTTGTTGATGGGGTGTGGGGGTGTTGTTTTGAAAGGGTGTGGGGGTGTTGTTTTGATGGGGTGTGGGGGTGTTGTTGATGGGGTGTGGGGGTGTTGTTTTGATGGGGTGTGGGGGGATGTTGTTTTGATGGGGTGTGGGGGTGTTGTTGATGGGGTGTGGGGGTGTTGTTGATGGGGTGTGGGGGTGTTGTTTTGATGGGGTGTGGGGGTGTTGTTTTGATGGGGTGTGGGGGTGTTGTTTTGATGGGGTGTGGGGGTGTTGTTGATGGGGTGTGGGGGTGTTGTTGATAGGGTGTGGGGGTGTTGTTTTGATGGGGTGTGGGGGTGTTTTTTATGGGGTGAGGGGGTGTTGTTTTTATGGGGTGTGGGGGTGTTGTTGATGGGGTGTGGGGGGGGTGTTTTTTTGATGGGGTGTGGGGGTGTTTTTTTGATGGAGTGTGGGGGTGTTTTTTTATGGGGTGTGAGGGTGTTGTTTTGATGGGGTGTGGGGGTGTTGTTTTGATGGGGTGGGAGGTTGTATAAAGGGGGCTAAAGGAATGAAAGGAAGGCTGGGGGAAGGTAAGGTGAAAGAGGGGAGGAAGTGAGGGGAAGGGAAGAGGAGAGAGGAGAGGGGTAGGCTGATTGGGGAGGTGGAGAGGGAAGGAAGATGGTTGAATGTGAAAGAGAAATAGATAGGGGGATTGAAGACGGAAGAGGAGGGAAGGAGGGAAAAGATATGAGAGAGGGAGGGAGCTATGGGAGGAAAAGGAGAGAGAAGATGGGGTTTGTTGTGTGAGGAGGGTTGTGTAAGATGGAGAAGGGGAAGGAAATAAGTATGGAAAAGGTAAAGTTGGGGAGAGGAGGGGAATGGTGGATTATTAATGTCTGGTGTACCATCTTGTAGAGTGGAAAGTGGGAAAGGGAGGAAGGAAATACGTTCGGGAATGGGAGAGAGAATTGGAAAGAAGGGGGGGAGGAGTGGAGAAGAAGATCTTAGTAAGGAGGGAGATGGGAGAGAAGAAAGGGAAGATCTTAGTAAGGAGAGAGATTGAAAGAGAGGGGAGAAGAAAGGGAATATCTCAGCCAAAATTCATAACAATCTTGAAATTACGTTGAATATAAAAAAAGCTGTTTATACTACTATCTTCGCTAATGTATATAACTACCAAACACTTCGCGATCAAACAGTAATGAACATTAGATTGAAACGATGACAACAATATTATTAATGATCATAAATACCTGAAAAATTACCTGACTACAACAGAAAATCGTTAAGATGCTTTATGAATACTGCTCCTCGTCTCTTTTGTGTGGCAGGTGATTATTTAAGAGGGGAGGGGAGAGAGGGGGAAGGGGAAAGGAGTGGAGAAGGATAGTGTGAGGATAGTGACTAGGAACAGGTATAGAAGGGAGAGGAAAAGATAGGGGAGGAGGAGAGGAGAGAGTTTGGAGGATGAGAGGAAAGCAGCAGGGGGAGGGGGGAAAGCTGGGGGAGGGGGATAGGCAAGAAAGGGAGAGGGGGAGAGAATCATTGAACGAAGGGTAAGGAGGGATGATAGAAAAAAAAGGGGATAGAAGGCCTACGCAAGGGGGATGGAGAGAGACAAAACAAAAGGTAATTGAAGGGATGGGGAACAGATCGAGAATGAAAAAGGAAAACGGCAGAGTAAAAGGAAAGAATAATGGAAGAGACATTAGGGAGTTGCAAGTAGTGGTAACTGTAGCCCCAGGTCCATCAGAAACATGATAAACCCGGTGGACTGGAGTTGCCCCTTATCCTCACTTCATCGTTCTCCTTTCGTGGGATAGGAAAGATGAAGGATGTTTGTTTAATAGGGAAGAGGAACCACCTGGCCATATCGGTGCCACCACGATAAAGCCACCCCTAGAGAGATGGAAAAGAAGGCAGTATGAAAGATAAGAGGAAGTGGAGAACAGAATTTTCACAAAATAAAAAAAGGAGAAAGAAGTTGGGTATCAGGTGTGAAACAGAGGCAAAGAGTAGTGAATAAATTACAGGAAAGGGGATAACAACAAGGACGAGAGAGAGGGAAATAAAGGAAGGAAGAAAGAAAGCTGACACTGTAAAATTTAGGGACAACTGAAGCAAACAAACGGATTTTAAATGTTTGAGTAAAAAGAAAGGGGGAAAAAACTGATGAAAAGAGTGGTGAAAGTAGTGGTCTTACGTCAGGAGCCATCAATGTGAAGGACCGTATAGGGCAGTGAAGAAGGTAAGAGAGTTAGAGTGTTAATAAAAAGCTACAGCGAGAGTGTGAAGGTCCTGATGAGGCGATGAAGGTTACGGAGTCAGAAAGAATTGTACGAGGAATGGGAGATGGGGGTGAAGATGAGAGGAAGAGGAAGGAAAAAGTTATAGCAAGATTGTGAGATGGGAGGGAAAGAGGAGAAGATTTACAGGGAGAATGTAAAAGACCTGCTGCGATATTGATGAGGGGAAGCAAGAAAACAGGATTGCAGGGAGAACGTGAAATGGGGCGATGGGAGATAGAGGAAAAAGGGTTTTTCGAGAGAATGTAAATGGCTTGATGGAGGGGTAGTAAAGGAAGAGGGAGAGTTGTAGAGAGAATGTGAGCTGGTTTGAGGAGAAAGAGGAGAGCCGAAGGGATTCTGAGAAATGAGTTCGGTCAAGGTTCTCTGTATGCCATTCACCCATTTCTAAACACTGACACATTGCAAGAGAATTCCCGAGAGAAAGACTCACTCTCCGGCTTCCCAGAATCGATATATAAGTACACAGAAATCTCGCGCCTGAAGTTTTGTTCACTGAAGCTCTTTAATGATTTATGAATCTCCCTGGAATCGATGCGTGCCACTGCTGACCCTTCAGTGAATGAGGCTTCCCCCCAAGCTGCGTAACATTTTCTGCTGGCAATAATAAAAGAAATGAAAATGACATTATAGTACGGAACGGGTTAACTGAGATAATTTCTAGCCCCATTATTTCTTACAGTTTCTCCCTTAAAAATACATGCAAAATGCTTGAGGTAGCAAAAAAAAAAAAAAAAAAAAAAAAAGCTGCAGTGCTACCGAAATGGTTGATACAGATAACTTTTAACCATTTTACTGTGCAGCGTCTATCCTCAGCTGTCGGTCGATTGCAAGAATATGATAAACAATCGCGTTCGCCGATCGCCTGACCTGCGTCGCGCCTTGAAACCGTCAAAGGGAAGGGAGTAATGAAATGCGCATGATTAGCAAAGAAAAGTATGGAATGGTATGAAAACTGGCAGGCAGTGACGCTAGGGTGGGAAAATATATTCTGTGAAGGTATGTTTTGTAAAATCAGTGGTGTAAATGCAGTGAATGCTTCAAAATATCCTACGGGCATGAAAGTATGGGCGTGGGAGGCAATGAACTGAGTGAGACTGACGGGAATTACTGTGAAGCTGGTGAAGTGCCATGAGAGTATGTCCTTTGAAAATTGGTGCCGTAAGATTAAGAGTTTGAATGCAGCGAATATTTATTTCAAATTTTTCCAGAACAGAAACAAGAAAAGCCTCCGATTCGTTTATTTACCTGGCACAGATAAAAAAGACATCCTGGTACTGAAGAAGTCAAGATCGAGAAAACGTTCGAGACACAAGGTGCTCAGATATGAAGTTTACCAGTGTCTGTTGCGTAAGTGACGACAGTCTTGGAAAACACTGACATTTATCATGGTAATCTCAATGAGCAGTAGTGGAGTAAGAAGAAGGAAGTCTTGGAAAAAGACGGAAATTCCTTCGACATGACAGAAATTCCACTAATCCATGCTAAAGCAGAGCAATTTTTTTCTTTACGTGAGACATAACCACAACCCATTCTTGAGTCTGGCAATTGTTATGTTTTATATGCTATGTTATGTATCACTTCAGAGTCTTATTTCGATTCGTGGTGTGATCGCAGGAATCCTAGTGTCTGCTTTGGGCTTATAATCTATCAATATACCTACGCTGTTTCTCCTCTAACGGTAGGTAGCCAAGACAGGACGACACACTCACCAAAATACTCATCCACAAACACACATTTACTCGTATCACTGTAATAATAATAGTTAAATAATAAGTGATGATCAGAACTATTAAAATGCGCAGCGTCATCTGTACTCCAGCATCACTTCTGATCTCAGCCCACCTCATCTTCCTAACCATCCCCTCTTCGTTCCCACTGTCTTCTTTCCTATGCCGTCGTCCTTCTCATCATTTCCTCCTACTCTCCTAAACCCTCCAAACATCTCATCCTTCGCATCACCTGTAACTTTTTCCTTCTTTCTCATTCCCTCTTCCTTCGTATCCTACCCTCCTTTTTTTTTTTTATCTTTCATTGTTTCGTATGTACTTTATATTGGTCTCCGAAAATAGCAGTTGATTTTCTATAGTAGTTATCTAAAGATATGCAGTGCTTCACGTCTGATATAAATACTATACTGTGCACCTCACCTGAAACCGTCGTGGATTCAAGTATAAAAAGTCAAAATCTAATTCGTTTTTTTTTTTTCCTTTTTACGGACAGATCTTGAACATTTTCTTCAACCTTTCATTACTGTGACATATTTCTTGTTATTACCATTACTTATTACGATTTTTATTACGATTTTACTCAGTTTACTTTGGATTTTTCTAGATAAACAACTCAGATGCCCCTCGAGACCGAAAACCTCATTCTAAACAGTAAAGTCCTCCAGAGATAGCAAGAATATACTGAAGAGGTTAATTTTCACTCATCGTTAAAATCCTGAGTCAGCCGTAATCATCTGGCCCAGAGCTTAGTGGGAGACACTATACGTAGAGAGGGGAGGAGAGAAAAGAGTGAAGGGGAATGGAAGAGACAAGAGGGATGGGAAGAGAGTTGACAGACAAAGGGTGAGAGGCATGGGAAAAGAGAAAAAGAGAGAGGGGGGGGGGAATAAAAGCAGGAAAGGTGGTGATAGAGAGAAACTATTAAAATGTTACCAAATTTGTTTATCTATCTATCTATCTATTGCCAGACGCCTCAATCCCGTTTGGGGTGGCCACAAACAAATCGCCTCCAAGTCGCCCTGTCCCCCGCCATTTCACTGCCCTGCTCCCAACTCACACCCCCCTCTCTCATACAGTATACCTCTCCACCCCATCCCTCCATCTCATCCTCGGCCTCCCCCTCCCTCTTCCCCCCTCCACCTCACTCACATACACTCTCTTCGTCAGTCTTTCACCCTCCATCCTCTTCACATGGCCAAACCACCTCAGTGTGTTCCTCATAACGCTTCCTATCACATCCACATCAACACCACAACGCTCCTTTATATCCTCATTCGTCAGCCTGTCTCTCCACGTGACTCCACAGGCTCCTCTTAAATAACTCATTTCCACTGCTCTCACTCTTGACTTGTGTCCTTCCAACAATGTCCAAGCTTCACTTCCGTACGTTAGAGTTGGTATCACAACACTGCCATGTAGTAACTTTTTCAATTCCATGCTCACTTCCCTGTTTCTTATCACTGCTTTCAAGGAACCAGCAACCTTTCTTCCCTGCTGTACCCTTTCAAGCACTTCACCCTCCAAACCTCCATCCTTACTCATCACACTACCCAAATACTTAAACGTACTCACATTTTCCAATTCCTCACCATCCAACCTCGCTGTACATTCACTAACTTCACCCCTCTCAAAGACCATCACTTTACTCTTCCCTACATTCACCTTTAGGTTCCGTTTCTTACACACTCTCTCAGACTCATCCACCAAGCCTTGCAGCTCCCCTTCGTCTTCACTCAACAACACAGTATCATCTGCAAACAACAGTACAGGGAGTTTCCAAACACTATCCTCTCTCACCAGGGCCACTCCAACATCCACTACCCTACCTTGTACCTCTTTTATTACCCCATCCATGTACAGACTGAACAACCATGGAGACATGACACATCCCTGTTTCAAACTAACTTTCAAAGAGAAAAATTCACTTAGTTCACCATCCACACGCACTGCAGCCTTCGCACCATCGTACATACTCTTCACAGCATTCAACAACTTCCCATCTACTCCATATATTCTTAACACTTTCCACAATCCTTGTCTATCCACCCTGTCATATGCTTTCTCCAAATCCATGAAAGCCGCATACAACTTCTTTCCCTTCTCTAGAAACTTTTCCACTAAAGATCTAAGAATGAATATCTGATCTACACAACCTCTTCCCTTCCTAAAGCCTCCCCGTTCTTCTCCAACTAATATCTCTGTTCTTTCTCTAACTCTGTCAATAAGTATCCTACCATACAATTTTCCTATTATACTAAGAAGACAAATGCTCCTATGATTACCACACACTTCTTTTTCCCCTTTTCCTTTGTACAAGGGAATAATTATACCTGACTTCCAATCCTCCGGGACTCTACCTTCCTCCCAGGCCAATCTGCACATCTTCCACCACCTTCCTCCCAGGCCAATCTGCACATCTTCCACATCCATTCTACTACTATCTCTCCCCCATGCTTCAGCATTTCACCACACACTCCAAATTCAAATTCTTAATAGCAAACAGCCACGTGTATACAGTGTTGTGACAGAGGACTATAAGAGTACAGCAAAAGCATCTAGAACAGTCAAGCAAGGCACGCAGGAGTGTGAGGAATGTAGTTGTCAATATCGTGTCGTGAGCAACCAGCATGACAATACTTGGCAGAGTGATTGGCTAGCTCCTCTACGGCAGTCACTCCAGCACTACTTGTATCTCTCAAGCTTTGGAAATAAGAATGCAATTTACCTTGATATCTAACTCTTGTTGATACTGTAGTTATAGGGTTTCTCTCTCTCTCTCTCTCTCTCTCTCTCTCTCTCTCTCTCTCTCTCTCTCTCTCTCTCCATGTTTGCGTGTTTGTGCACGTGTGTGTGTGTGTACGTGTGTGTGTGTGTACGTGTGTGTGTGTGTGTGTGTGTGTGTGTGTGTGTGTGTGTGTGTGTGTGTGTGTGTGTGTGTGTGTGTGTGTGTGTGTGTGTGTGTGCGTTTGTGCGTGCGTGCGTGCTTGCGCTTAAGCTTATTTTGCACTAAAATGTTCACGCTCTAACCTCGGAATGTCTTGTTCTTGTATTGATACGTCAGTTGCATGTTTTATTATGTTTTACTGCGTCAGACGTCTGTGCTTTAGTCACTTTATGCCAGGTGTAGGTGTTTAGTTTGTGCAGAACCTTACTTCTTGCATCGATGAACGACAAGGTAAGAATATGCATGCTGTGTGCTGACCTACCTATTGACATTATGGATCACTAGCCTTCCAGCACCCGCAAAACATGGCTTGAACAGGTGTAGTACAGCTGCCCGTCCGTACCAGATGTGTGCAAACGGGCCGCTACAGTACATATATACCCAAACAATACAGTACTGACACACATGCAGGTCGACTTGTATTACAGAATCACAAGATACATATTCTGCTGTAATTCCACCTTTAGGTTGGCAGAAAAAACAGGCCAGAATCAATACCTTGAACAATTTGTGCCATTTCATCATAACACAAAAAACTGAGCTAAAGTGTATCCTACCTTCCATACTCGTCATTTAGATCCATGTAAGCCCTATGTGGCAGAATGAACGTTTGTATGAAAAAAAAATATATATATATGCCTGTGTAGCTAAAGTTTCAGTATAGACAGAACTTCCATATACCCGATATGAGCTCAAATCATGGCATTGTCAAGTAGAGTAAATATGAGAAACTAAAGTAGGCCTATCCTTCTGCCACTAAGTAGGAATATAGTGCTCATCCCCTTCACGCCGTGGAGTCTCTCGTAAGCTAAGCAGAATTACTCTGTGACAGCAAAGTACAGTCGTTATCGTATTGAATGTGTTAAAAATACCGTCAAGGGGAATTATTTTATTAAAACATATTACACACGAAAAGGAGTTGAAAATATGGACTCTTAACCTTATATAAAAGTAGGAGGAAATTATATGCAAAATCTTGACTGGAGTGAGTGCATCGAGAAAATAGCTATGATACGCAGCGCATAAACTAGAAATAAGTGAAAAGCAGAACCTCCTGAAATGCACCACCAGACCTTGCAATTACGATCATTCAGGACCCACCCCTCCCTTACTGGCGAGAAGGGGTGGGAAGTGGGCGGAGGATTGTGAGAAATAAGGTAAAGGGTTAAGGAGTTAATTGCTGATGAAAAGAGGGTCGGTAGGGAGGTGGGAATAGACTTCTTACATCCAGTGGCCTTTTTTGACTTAGTCTTTCTTTCGTCAGACGATTTTTTGCACACGTAGGAGAGCCCAGTTGTGAAGAGGTCTCTCCAGGTCGCCTAATCTTTGTTAAGAATTAAACCGCCTGGAGAAGACACGAACATTATAAATAAATACGTCTCCGTAGTGAATAGATTAATGTGAGTTGCGAAGGGGTACGAATGAGTAATGAAGAGGGAAGTGAAAGTTAATGGGAGAGGTAGTAAGGGACTGGGGATTTTTATCAGTGAATAGAGTAGAGGTGGAGAGGTGAGAATTTAGGTTGCGGAAGAGGGGAAGTAAGGAGTAGACAAAAGGGAAATGGAGGAGAGAAGTGACTTGACTGTCGGTGTAAACGAAGGGAGATAGATAGATAATTAATTAGTGAAAGAACAGGGTAGAGGGATGAGTTTACAGGAGAATAGAGACGAAGTTGAGTTGTTCATGGACAAGGGGGAGGTAGAGGATTAAGGAATTATTAGTCAAAGAAAAGAAGGGGGTGAGAAGGATGAGGATTAATTTTGACAGTGAAGACAAGAGGGGAATCCGGAAGATGAAAATGAGGAGAGAGAGCGGGCTGAGTTATCTTTAGAGGAGGAAAGGCACAAAGTTGAACAAGTTTTCCAAGAAAATGAGGGAGATGAAGAGATGGGAATTTGACAGCAGTAGTGTAGAGCTTAGAAGGTTTTGATGAGGAAGAATGATAGATGACAGAAAAGCTGTTTATAGAAAGGTGATAATGTGCCCAAAATACTAGAGTTATCGTCACATTGTAATAACTGGTGACTGTTTCAAACCCCAGCTTAACTAGGAATCACCCCTGAACTTAAATCGTCAGTGAATGCAAAAATATAATTAATAAGTCGTTATCCATGTGAAGGCATTAAGACACCATCTTTGCCATTAGACGAAGGGAAACAACTTGATAGAATCGTTTGGTGGTAGGAAGAAAAAATAATCACAGTAAGATTTTCTACATCGTTAAAAGTGTTGAAGGCAGAGATACTATTCTCTCAGTTTTTTTTTTTTTTTTTATCAAGGCGAAGATGCACTTGACAGATTGGTGATTATTGGCTGAATGCAACATTACGTCATAATTTAACATTATTAGCTGACAACAAATATCTGAGGGGGAAATTTGGGTTAGTATATATTTTTTGGACATGTTGCATTCAGCCAATCATCATCAACCTGTCAAGTGCATCTTCGCCTCAATAAAAAAAAAAAAGAGTATTCTGACAGAGGGGAAGGGACCGAGTGTCAAGAGAAGAGGGCTGCTTCTTCTTTCAGCCGGAGGACGTCAGTTTTATTTTATTCCTGTTGTCTCCGGACGATTTTAATCAGCTTAAGAGTCTTTCGTAACTGGAGGGGTTATATATTGTACATCAGTGATTAACCCCAGCACTACTTGAGTGCTCTCTTAATATGAACATAATTGTCTAGTAGTTGCAAGAACGCAATGAAAACAAGAAGCATCAAGTGTAACGCCTGTGTCCCTTATGTTTGATACTGAAGCAATCGGTCAAAATGCCGAACCCGTGACTTTGCCCAGTGACCCTTATCTTTGACCTTTTTTGCCTAAAATTTAATAACTGTTCCTCCGACGGTCCTCAGTCACCAGTCTCAGATTAGTGCATTTCCGTCCAATAATTTTAACAGACAGACAAATAGCCCAAGCAAACCAACGCCACTACCTTTCTACCAGGCTCGGATATAATGGCCGGTTTAGGATTGGTTGTGAAAGAGGGAGAACTGTAAGTGAAGAGAGAATTCCTGGTGAAGAGGGAGCTGCCTATCCAGTATTGAACGAGGAAGCAGAGGGGAGCATGACTGGATGTAGGACGTGAGAGTAAAGGGTATGAAAGTGGTCAGGGCTGGAAGAAAATGTGATGTGGCTGTGTTATCGGCAAGGGGAGCAGGAATTATGGAAAAAGAGAAAAAGGTGAACGATATTAACCAGAAGAGGGTTGGCAATAAGGTGTGTGTAATGTATGATGATGGATGAGACTCGAGGTTAATCGTAATAGGAGTGGTTCTGCGGAATATGAAAGGCTAGATATAACAGGGAGTTTGGGTAGGATAGGAAGCTGTGGATGAGGATGAACAGGGTGGACACAGAGGGAACAGGGAGTGCAAAAGCGATGGTGTGGAAGAGTATCATGCCCAAAGGACCGGTGTGGAAGGGAGAGTGGTGTGGGAGAGAGGATGGTGTGGGAGAGATGATGGTGTGGAGCAGTGACTTTCGGTGGTATAGTGAATGGCATGGGAAAAACGGATGGTGTATTAAAAGCTACGGTGTGGTGAGGAAGCGACTGGTGTGGTAGGAAAAGCAACAGTTTGGTGGGGAAAGCGACAGTGTGGTAGGAAAAGCGACGGTGTGGTAGGAAAAGCAACGGTGTGGTAGGAAAAGCGACGGTGTGGTAGGAAAAGCAACAGTGTGGTGGGGAAAGCGACGGTGTGGTAGGAAAGCAACTTGTGTGGTAGGAAAAGCGACGGAGTGTTAGGAAAAGCGACGGTGTGGTAGGAAAGCGAGTGGTAGGGAGACCAGTAGCGTTGGCCTTGAGTGAATTAAGGGCCACAGTGGAGCGTTCGTCTTGGCACTAATTACAGCAGTTACCGTGGACGACTTGCGGTGGCCACTTAGAGAGAAAAAAGTGAGAGAAAATGGATAATTGAGAGAGAGAGAGAGAGAGAGAGAGAGAGAGAGAGACAGACAGACAGACAGACAGACAGCCAGACAGCCAGACAGACAGCCAGACAGACAGACAGACACAGGCAGACAGGCAGGCAGGCAGATAGGTAGACGACGGACAGAAAGACAGGCAGGCAGGCAGGCAGGCAGGCAGGCAGGCAGGCAGATAGGCAGGCAGACAGATAGAAACATTGAGGGACACAATAACAAAAAAAAAAAGGACCCATATTCTCTTTGGTTAAGGAAACTCCCTAACACCTTTCCCCAAGCGATTTATTTTGCTTATTTAAACTTACTCCCCTATCCTGTGTTATATAAATCCTTCTTACATCACCATACTCAGCATAAATGATGTACGAAAAGATATTAGCCACCCATATCCAAAGATAAATCAGTAAGGAAGAGGTGCTAGGGAGCTTACTTTACACGACGAGAATGAGCCAGGGAATATCAATAAGAATGAATGAACAGTACTACTATTATGCACTACTTTTTCTCTATTTGGAAGGGAGGGTAGGAAAGCTATAGGCGAACTGAGGAGGTACTGAATGGGTGAAGTTAATGGAAGGTGGTTAGAGATAATCAGCTTTAAATACCTTGATTACTTTGCAACGTTGGGACTAGAGCTGAGAGAGAGAGAGAGAGAGAGAGAGAGAGCAACAGTTGATGGTTATAGCGTACAGAGGTCATTTATTTCTCCTACACTTCCCTGTAATTGTACTAGAATTTTTCAATGCCTTCTCTGTTTTAGCCTTATAGTAGTAGTATCCCTTCACTGTGGGATAAGGTCTTTTAATATTATATTTTGCTAAGATCAGACGATTTTACACATTTTATGGGACATCTTTAAGTATCTTACGTCATTTGTGAAAGGGATTGGGCCGCATAAGTTGAAGACAAAAAGAGGTGGAAGTCTGAGAAAATATGATTGTACAATAGAAGTCAAGATTATTAAACTGTTCCTAGAAGAAGAAATAGAAACAAGACAGTCGTTTGTTAACATTACCAGAAGCAGACTAATAGCCAGACACAGACTGACAGGTAGACAGTGACAGTTACTGACAGACATAGAAAACAGATAAACAGACAGGGACAGCAACAGGCAGACAGAGAGGGAAAACTATTTAGAAAGAAAAATGGAAAGGGGAGGTGAAAATGAAGAGACAGTATTTTACCCCGTAACACTTTTTCCACAGCTGGAACTACTGGCGGGAGTGAGGCAGGATAGCTGAGGAGGTACTGGAGAAGTGGGTTAATTGAAAGTGAAGGGGGTCAAAGATGATTAGCCTTAATGATACTTTAATAATCTTGGTCCATTAGAGACTGGGGATGGAGCAGAGGGGAGGCTGGAAGAGGAGAGAGGAGGAGGGAATGTGAGACTCTGTGGAGGTGATGGTGCTCCAGTTTTGTTCATCATTTCTCAGTTGGGTCAACTTTGTAGGCTTCTGATTTTTCCTTCCTTCCTTCCTTTTGCCACAAAATAACCCTCAGAATTTGTAGAAATCTAATAAAATCTTAATCTCTAACGTACGAAAAAGCGTCTTATGATTTCTCTCATCCATCAAACAATATCAGTCATCCAGTGGAAAAATAAAAGTTCGTCTATGCCATTTGAGAGAAAATTCTTTTACTTATTCATTGCCAAATAAAAATTAAAAGCTTTGCTATGTATTGGACCATTTGAGAGAAAATCGTCTTTCTTGCAGTGTCTTCGATTCGGTTTAAACTTTCCCATAGAGTCTTGCCAGTCCAAACTACTGTGCTTAGTGAAGCCGTCATAAAATTTCATGTTGCGTTAGGAAAGTGGCCGAATGAAAATAAAACACTAAACGACACCAACCCCGTACGTCCCTCCATTTACCTAGCAACCATACCCTATTTTCCACTTGTATCATGTGAAGCGGGAAGGGTCCAGAAAACACACACACACACACACACACACACAGAGTAAGACTACCCAGTTCGATTGCTTCCTCAGCCATGTCTTGTGGAGAGATATGGAAGTGGACATATTAGAGTCTTACAGTGTAATCTGATAACCAACGCAGTGTTCATAGCACCATCACAGGCGACTCAGATATCTAAATACCTCTCATACACTTACCTACCTTTCCTCCTGCTAACTCCAAATGACATTTCTCAGATTAGGGGGGATTTTTCTTTCTGACAGGATTGATGACGTCTATATCTGAACCCTCCAGCTCAACAAGTCTCTGCAATGCTTATAATCTTGGCATCTAGTGGTACCAAGAATGAATTAAAAGGAAGCCCTCGTATTGTAGGAGTTAATGCTGCAGAGACTGAGTATTGAACAATGATCTGTGTTATATTCTTGAAACAAACTTTTTTTTTTTTTTACATGAAGTTTCAGTGTTTTGTCAAGTTTACTGGTTGTATTTCAGGGCTTATTTCCATTAGTCCAGTCGGGTCTTTTAATTTGTGAAGTCTTTTACCCCACAATTAATTAGGAGTAAGAGGGCAGCCTATTAGTGACGGGTTGATAAAGACAATGTATAACTCCTTAGGTTCGATAAGTTCATTCCTATACATCGCTTGGAGACAGGAAGAATGTAACTTATAAATGTCAACGTACTGGAAGGGTTAAATGTTTCTTTAAGTTTCCATTCTCTCGAAACGAAAGTATTTCTAGAATATCTTATTAGTACTGCATTGTTTTATCGTACGCATACAGCATCTTGGAAAAACACATCACTAAGAATCTGGACATGACCCTTGCCTTTTGACCAGCCTAAAAGAAAGTGTACTAGATCTCTCTCAAAAGAAAACAAAGCATTCTTCACTTTTGTGCAAAGATCAGTTTTATGACAAACCTGTCTTTTAGTGTCGTGAAAATTTATATATGTTGACTTCAGCATTCACCTGTAACTTGCATGATGACAGATTGACTCTTAACAACTCGGAAAAAGAATCCCATGCCATTACGTAACGCACCCACTTCATTCTATGTACCTTGGGAACCTGAAATTTGATATATTTTACCCAGTGAATGAGGGCCTCGCTGCATAAATCGAGACAAAGATGTTCACCATACTATCCGACGTCTGTGGCTCACAAGATACACAGCGTCTATTTTACTGCCTATAAATTGCAGGTTGAGCCACATACATCACAACAATGGCAGAGCTTCGGGCAGTTGTGCACCGTAAAGGCACATTACTATGTTTCTTACTCATGTGAAAAGATTAATGACTACCGCTGAATTATGATGTACAAAATTACATGATGAAAGAACAAATTACGAAACAACTTACACTATGTAAAGGCTATTTTCCTTTAGTACACACACACACACACACACACACATATATCTATCTATCTATTGCCAGACGCCATAATCCCGTATGGGGTGGTCATTTGACTTTGAGTTATTTGTTTTACGGGGAAGGGCACTAACCCTCCACCAACCCACTTGCTGACACGTAGGGAGCACGTATGGTTTGGTTATATGGTTACCACCCAGCGTTGTAATGGTTTCTTGGCTTACAGGAAACCATTTGGCTTGTCACTCAATGTAGAGCCACCTATAAAGGAAAGAAAAGCAATAAGAAGTGACAGGAAAGATGGGAGAATTAGGAAGAGAGGACAGCAGCACAGAAAAAGAATCATGCTCACATAATACCACCCAGCAAAGACTGACTGGGTGGTATTATGTGAGCATGATTCTTTTTCTGTGCCTGCCCTCCTCTCTTCCTAATTCTCCCATCTTTCCTGTCACTTCTTATTGCTTTTCTTTCCTTTATAGGTGGCTCTACATTGAGTGTATATATATATATATATATATATATATATATATATATATATATATATATATATATATATATATATATATATATATACAGTAGATAGAAATAGTTATGGATATATTGATATGTATATTTACTTAGATATTTATTAACTTTTTGTGTTTTATTCTATTATTTATTTACATTTATACATCAACATTTTTTAAGACACCTTGTTTTTACATAATCAGATCACCTTTACTCACTCCGTCTACAGGAGCGGCTCCTGAGGAGCTCCGACAATTCCGTGAGAAAACACTTTAAAAATTAATGTTGATTGCTCAGGTAAACAAGATGATATAATGCAGAACTCAACAGTGCATTACAGGGGTTTTTGCTGTTATGGTTCCAGTTTATGATATTTTTTATGGTTAGCGTGCTATTCTCAGTCTCTTATAGCATTAACTGGTTTTTCAAATTTACATAAACAATGGGACACACACACACACACACACACACACACACACACACACACACACACACACACACACACACACACACACACACACACACACACACACACACACACACACACAGAAACAAACATTTACGCATACATACATGCACACATACACACGTACATACATCAGTGATATATCAAATAAAATGAAAAGCATATGACCAGAAACACTGCAACTTCAAGAGCACAGGAATTCGGTAACAGTATACAGTATGAAGGAACACAAAGACTCAGCAGCAACAAGCAAATTTGGGAAGGAAAACAATAAGGTCAAAAACACCATTATTCACTGACTCCCCTGAGGAATGGGGGAAAGAATGGCTCCCCAGTATCCCTGCTTATCGTAAGAGGCAACTAGAAGGAGCATTTTTATCTCCAGTCTCTCTCTCTCCATACTATTCCCTTCTGCTCTTCTGTTCCACCTCTCTTCTTGATGTTTTTGTGTTTCTTCCAGCCTTTGTGTTCCCTCGTCTCCCACTGTGCCATATACTGGAGTCATGTTATGGCATGCTGCTAGTTCTTCATGATTCCTTCCAGTTCACTGACATCAGACTACATGAGCAAGGAGCACAGTACCATCAAGAACACAGTCTTTCAGTAACATCAGACAACATTAGGAAGAACACACTGATTAGGCAATAGCAAACAACAAAACTACAGAAGCCAACATCAAGAACTCAGGAAGAAGAAGAACGGGAGCGGTAAGAACAGTGATTCAGCAACAGTAACAAGGAATACAACAGGATTCGTGATTCGACAGTGAAATACGATCGCAATAATGAAACAGTACAATCAAGAACACAGTGATTCAGCAACAAAAAACAGTAACAAAGACTATAGCAGCAAGAAAAGTGACTCAGCAGCAGCAACAAACATTACCAAGGAACACAGCAACATGGAGGACACAACGAATCAGTAACAATAACCCGTAACAAGGAAAATAACAACATGAGCAGCGATTCATTAACAACAGACTGCAGCAAGGAACACAACATCGGCAAGAACAACGTGATTCAGGAACAACAATTCAGATTAACAAGTAACAACAGAAGAGGCAGAATCAGCAAATACAAACAACAACAGTAAGGAACAGAACAACACAAAAGGGCGTCATACAGCAACAGCAAACAACCGTAACAACAAACACAACAGCATAAAAAACAGTCTTTAAATGACAACAAAATCAGAGACACAATCAGCCAATGCTTTGATATCTCCAGCCAAAATCGTCATTTTTAATTTAGGAAAGACCTCATGTGCTGAAGGGATAAATGAATGTTATATCCAAATCTCTACTCCGAAAAGTCTCTTCCGAATTAAGTAATATGGTCCAGAGGTAGCAAGAAAGGGCTAGAAATAGGTATCCTCGGACTTAAGAGAGTAATGGAATCCCCTCACGAATGATATATAGTACTGGTGCCCACAGAGTCAATACGATAAATTACAACTTCATTGCGATGGCGCTTGGTTCACTATACAGCACTCTTAGGACTTCAGCACCAGTATTGTAGTACCATTAGACGCACCGTACCGTGATTATATTCTCCTTACGACGATAGTCATTCCCTCAGTGTGATGACTTTTTTTTTTTTAATTCTTACTGCAGCCAGACTGCTTGAGAGAGAGAGAGAGAGAGAGAGAGAAGGAATTATTGAAGACCGCATCTAATTCCATAAGTCTGAAAAGCCTCACCTAAAGTGCATAAAATCGTCTAGGCGTATCAGGAACAAAATCAAAATTATGTCATGGACTGAAGCGATTAAACATTCACCGCGATGTATTTTCCTGCTAATAACATCTCCAGATTTAGATCAAGGTAGTAGCAAAGGCGTTAGTTGTGTTTTCTTTCAGCCTCTACACTAAGCTGAATACAATCGTCTGTTAGTAGCAAAAATGAACTACAAATATGGCATTAGATTAGACTGATTAACCCTTTCAATTCTAGGACGTCATTTGTATTGAACTCAGCCTAGAGATTTATTAACTGGAGATGTTAAATACAGCCGTCATTAACTCCTTCAGTACAAGAAATCTCCCTTAAACTGAATAAAATCGTCTGAAGATAGAAAAAAACCATATGTCACCGTGGAAAAGGGGTGAAGGTATGTGAAAAAAATTCGTATTACTAAAGAGGAAACACAGAGAAACTAAGTAAGCCAGAAGCACGAGAGCAGCAGTTTTATCATTACATCATCACAAAACCCCACAACGACAGCTCTGTTAGAAAGGAAACACTGGAAAACAAACAGATTTTAAGTCCAAAACATGGCAAATATGTCAGAGCTACGCCATCACAGTTCCAACACAACAGGTAAAAACAGCCCTTCGAAAGCGACATAGCCATAATAGTGTCAATACTAGATTCTCAAAGTCAACAACCTAGAGAAAACGGGGGAGAACACAGCATTAAGCTCTTATAATGATTGTGTGTGTGTGTGTGTGTGTGTGTGTGTGTGTGTGTGTGTGTGTGTGTGTGTGTGTGTGTGTGTGTGTGTGTGTGTGTGTGTGTGTGTGATACCCAAGCAATATTATTCTGCATTTTTAGACAATTTCGAATCAAAAGGATTAGATGAACTCTTTAAAAGTACTTCATTACAAGAGTTCATTTCTCAGCTGCTGAAAATCGTGTAACTGTAGGGAATAGGATGAAACAGACCTCACGTTAATGAAGGGGTTTAGAGGCAAAACAAACGCCAGGACGAGACATAAACAGACAACTAACAACACCAGAATCCCAGCACACAACACGGAAACAAGGAAAAATTAAAAACACAGCAATATGACCAAAACATGCCGCCAGAAACGACATACCCCCAAAGTTAACAACACTTGAATCCTCTCACTAAGAAAAATACCACACGGCACATCATCGGCATAAGTCGTTCTACAAAGGGACGTAATCCTAAAATTTTCAACATAGAATTCCAACACACCACAATAAGGAACTCAGGAAAATGGGAAGAACACAGCATTAATGAAGACAGAGGGGAGAGGAAGGAGAGGGAGGGGGAAGGCAAGAGGAGGACCCCCAACCAGGCCAGTAATTATGTCGGTCCCCCTGAAACACTTGGCCCGGTAAGCGATGTGGGCGTTTCGGGAGCTAAATTTCCGCCCCTTGAGGACTTAATAACAGGGTGAGGTCACGAGAGCTGAGTTGTGGTGGCAGGGCGTAACTGTGGGAAAAGGAAGAGTAGGTCGGAAGGAGGGAGAGTGTGGTAGATTGAGAGGATGAATCGGTGTCAGAGAGAAAAAAGAAAAAAATGGAGAGAATGGTGGAGAAAGAACACGACTAGAAGGATGGGGACTGTGACTGATGATGAGAAGTATGGATTGGTGTAGGAGACAAAATGAAAAAGGAAATGTTTATAGTAATGGAGCGGTGAAAACTGAGAGTGGCGTAGGTTAGAGGACGAGGTATGGGAAAGGAGTTTTTTTTTTCCCCTCAGACTCTGAACATAGGCATCACAGCCAGTTCCCTAAGCTTCACCAGTCCTCTAACGTACTATGCATCTTCACATATTACCACTTCAGCGCTTATACCCACCGTCCATTTAGAGTACCTGGTAAAACTGATGGTGTGAGAGGAAAGAAGGAAATAAGGGAATGATAGAATATAGTCTGAAACGAGAGGAAAGAATAGGAATGGTGTGGTATGGAGAAGAAATGTGAGAAAACGAATATGGAAAGAGATAGTATGAAGGATGTGAAGAAATGTTTGGTCAGCGTGGGAGAAGGAAAAAAAATGTAGAAAAAAAAAATAATAATGTGCAAAAGAATGGGAATGGTGTAGAGTGGAGGGAAAGACGGGATGGATGCATAGGACTAGGTCGGGTTGGTGGAGAGTGGATCTGTGCGGGTGAAGGAAAAGGAAAAGAATCTAGAGACTGGGAAATGGTAGTTTATACGGACAAGAAAGGAAGGGAATAATGTTTCACAGACAGTTGGGCATGATGTAGAGTTGAATGGGAGTGGTGTGGTACAAGGAAGGCGTGGGAAAGAATGGTTGTACAAGAGGGTGGATCGGTGTGAGAAGGGTAATGATAGATTGGAGAGAATGGAAGTGTTTTGTGAAACTAGTCAGTGTCTATAAACATGCGAAGGTTCATTCAGTTCCATCAAGCCGCTGGGGAACTAGGGGGAGCATTTTTGAAAACCAGTACTGGTTGTTAGGGACGCTGAGGCCAATCTTGGCGGGGTTGCCACTAAAAACTAGAGGTGAGAGGGGGAAATATGGATGGCACGTCTCCGATAGCGAATGACCTCAAGATTACGCCTAAAAAAGACAGAAGTTTCTGCGCCCATTAGTAATGTTTCTGCAGCTCAAAACGTGAAAAGTACGAAAAAGGCGGTTTTTCGGCCGCTACTAGGCAACGAGTCAAAACCTTCCGGACACAGTTAGGTCATAGGCTGGTCATTGTGTCCAGGTTTGGTCAGAATCGGTTAATTCTGAAGCGAAGAAATACCCGTCACAATTAAACAAGAAAGAAAGACCAAAAGAAAGAAACCAAGCAAGAAAACGCAACTAACAATAAGAGCATATGGACAGGGCCAAAAGTCATAGTACTGAAAACATGAATGACGGGGGGGGGAGGATGTTAATTGAAAGATATACAGTGAAAGAGAGGAAGGAGCTAAATCAAATGTTTTAAAGCTGTGTGTGTAATTCACCGGGTCGGTCAGGATCACTTGATGGTCGTAATCGTCAGCTTTTTACCCTCCCGGAAGGGAGCTGAGAGCTCATATAGTCCGATCTAAGGGCAAGGCTGTGACCTTCACACACGCACACACCCGTCCCCTTGCTCAAGGGGGACAGTAACCACCCACTTCGTCAGTGAAACTTTTCGTAACCTGAGCGAGGCGCGAACTCCCGTCCACCAGTTGGCAAGCGGGAACGTTACCACTGCACCAGCGAGCGGTGTGTGTGTGTGTGTGTGTGTGTGTGTGTGTGTGTGTGTGTGTGTGTGTGTGTGTGTTTGTATTAGATAATGTGAGTGATTTTTTACGTATGTCTATTTCTGTGTTTTGCGTGGTTTCCTTGTGTGTTTGTTGTCGGATGTGTTTGTACTTAGGTTTTTGTATTTTTGTCTTTGTGTTTGTGTTTGTTTTGAGTCAGTGGACTGTCACACAAAGCATGGTGCAGAGGAGAGCGAGCGAGGTAGTGCGAGAGGCAATATGAGAAAGTATGAAAGAGTATGATAATATGATATTCCCTATACTTTGCCTAAACGAAGAATTGTCCCACTACCATCTGTCATGTTCATATATTTTACGTGCTTAACAACTGCTCTCAAGTTCCTTTTGCAATATTTCAGTTGGCGCTCGAAATCCAGCCGCCCCGCAGTGGAAATGACTCTGGATCCTACCACTTCCATAACACAAAACAGCCATGACACCACGGTCAGTGAGGGATGGGATGTATTTCGAAGATTCAGTAAGGCAATGATCGTGTTTTAGAGGTGAGATAGGCATGGTTTCACAGTAATAACACGCTCAGGCTTATATGCTCACTCTCATCTGAATAAAGTAGTTACTGAGTGGAATACGAGTAAATTAGTAAAGTTGTTCCGATCATGAAAGGTTTAAAGAAAGTAAGTTCCTACCTAGAACCGAAAAGTGACCTGGATTTATAAACAACCAGTTGCATATCGTAGTCTGAATTGAGTTGTCTCGACCTTGGAAGGAATAAAAAATGATATTGATGGCTGTGGAGGCAGCTCTTAGAACTGAAACAGAAACCCGGTTTTATAAATCGATGGTTACGTGTCGTTCTTTGGAGGAGTGTTCTTTGGGCAGTTTCCACGTCACTTACGGCTGACTGAAGATGTGGAATACGATAAGTGCTTATCTTCTCATGAAGCAGTAAAAATTCAATTGCAAAAAATGCTATGCAATTGCTAGCTGCCGAGGTGAAAAATGACATAGGGTAGTGATAAAAAAAAAAAAATATTGTAGATGATAAGCACTCGGCAAACGATTAAAAAATCGCATTGATTAAGGAAATTATTGTGACGAAGGAGAGAGAGAGAGAGAGAGAAATTTACATTCAGACCATTAAAAAAATATTCCCATATCCCATTTTCAACTGAAGTCTTTCTTACCGATGAATGTAACGTTTGGAGGCAATCAGAATGAATTATTTCAGGTGGCTTCGAATATGGAAGGAATATAGTGGGATAATAGGTCGAAAAAATTCATGTGCAGTAATTAATATCGAAGCCAAATTACTAATACCCAGTGAGTCATAAACTTAAAGGAAATATTTCTTTAAACGTCCTGTGTCTTCCGCATACGTTCTGGAAATAAAAAGCCAACTAAAAACAGCCATCCCCGTAATACTCCTTGCAGAAGTTGTAAAAAAAAACACAATAAGGAGAATTAATAAAAGAGAAGGAGAGTTGCTGAGAGACACGAACGGTAGTAAAAGCTATGAGAGAGATCTAGATATTTTTTAGAGATAGTGAGATAATGAAACACTGAGTGAAGATTGATGGGACAGGGGGTCGTTGTGGAGAAAACCATTATAAACAGAAAGGCGAAATATAACACCAGTGCAAGAGAGAAAATATGATGGTAAAAAAAGAATGGTTAGAAGAAGCAGAGGATTTAACGTTAAGTGGAAAGGTGGAGAGGAATATCTTAGTGAATGTAGAGATACTAAAAAGGAGGAATAACGAAGAATCAAGAAGACCACAAGGGAGGAAGAGTAACAACAGCTGATGTAAGCGTGGAGGAAAAATTATAAGAGAAGGGAAGGGTGTTCAGTAAAAAAGATAAAGAAGAAAATGAGAGAGAGAGAGAGAGAGAGAGAGAGAGAGAGAGACATTCGTGCATAAAAGACAGACACAGAGACAGACTGACAGACACAGAGGACAGATATACAAATAGTCATGCATATCGACATTCAGACAGACATTCATACATGCAGAGGGAGACAAAGAACGAGACGGACATGATAAGAGGGTAGCGAGAAGAGCCAAGAGGAGGAAGCAATAATTAAGAAGGGAGGAGGAGGAGGAGGAGAACGTGCCCCACAGCCCTCACTCACACCACCCCAAGGCCGCTAACTCACACACCCCACCCTCTCCCCACCCACCCCCACCCTCACCCCACCCACCCTCAGATACACCCAGACACCAGCTATACACTTCAAGATAAATCCACACTTCCTAACTCTTTGACACTTCCGGATACTATCCACACACTTCAAAACGCATCCACATTTACAAACTGAGACACTTTCAGGCACTACCCACACACTTCCGGACACCACACACTTCCAGACACATCCACTCTTCCTGACACTTCGACACTTTCAAACACTTTCAGAAACTCCCTAACACCCTCGGACATTCGCAAACGTCTCAGTACCTACTTGAACACCCTCATTATCTCTCACGAACCCTGAAACACCCTCAGACACCCTCAGAAAATATCAGACACTCCCAGAAACTTCGGTCCACCCTCAGGCACCCCACGATACTCCCAGCCATTCTTAGACACCCCCAAACTCTCCTAAACACCCGAAGACACTGGCAGACTCCCTCAAGACACTCCCAGACACTCTCAGATATGGTCATACACCTTCACACACTTCCAGAATCACACAGTCACTCCCGGACATCCCTACCCACTCTCAGACACTCCTTAACAAACTCTTGCACTCTCAGATATCCTTAGACACTCTCATACTCTCCCAAACGCACTCAGACACTTTAACACACAGTCAGCTACCCTCAGATATTCCCAAGCACACTTCGACATCCCTAAACACCCTCATACACTCTCAAACACCTCCAGACACGACATTCCCACCTACCGTCGGACACTTCTAGACACCCTCAAACACTTCTTCTCACTCCAGACGCCCTCATACTCGTACACACACACCTGTCCCCCAACACCCTCTGACACACTTCCAGATACCCTCCGACTCCGCCAGGCACCCTCGGACACTCACAGACACCCTCAGATACTCACAGACACCTTCAGACACTCACACTCTCAGAATCTCCCAGATAGCTTCGGACACCCACAGACACCATCAGACACCCTCAGACACTCCCAGACAACCTTATTCACCCCCAGAGACTCCAAGAAACCCTCGAATATTCCCACCCACCCCAGACACTCTCTGACACTCCCATCCGGCATCAGACATCCCTCGACACTACCAGACACCCTTAGACACATCCACCTATCCTCGGACACCCTCATACACTCCGGACATCCTCGGACACTGCTAGACACCCTCAGAATCCGTGACACCCAAGGGCATTCACAGACATCCTCAGACTTGCCCAGGCACCCCAGGATACTCCTTGACACCCTTAGACACTCCCAGACAACCTTGATACCCTCAGACACTCCCAGACACCCTCAGAGAATCCCACCCACGATCACACATCCTCCAACACTCCCAGACACCCTTAGACACACCCATCTATCCTCTTACATTTTCAGACACTCCCAGACACCCTATTTCACACCCACCTGGCATCCCACACCCTCAGACACTGCCTGATCTGATACCCTCCTACATCCTCAAACATTCCCAGACACCATCAAACGCAACACTCAGACTCTCCCCGACACCCTCAGACACTCCCAAACATTCTCAAGCACTCCCAGACACCCTCAGAAACTCCCAGGCATCCTCAGACACTCTCCTACACTCCCAGACAAACATAAACACTCCTACCCACCCTCAGACACTCCCAGACACCTTCAGACAGTCCTAGACACTCCCAAACAAACACAGACACTCCCAAATACTTCTAGATACCCCCAGACAAACATCGGGCACTCTCAAACAGCCCTAGATACTCCCAGACAAACCAAAACACTCAGATAGGTCTAGACACTCAGACATGCACAGATACACAGACAGCCCTAAACACGGACACTCTCAAACAGACCTAGACTTTCCCGAATACACACAAACAGTCGGGCAACTCTAAACACCCCCAGACAAACACAGATATTCTCTACTCTTGGACATTCCCAGACACTCCCAAGCAAACTCAAACACTCCCACCTACCCCCATACACCCCCAGGCACTCCCTGAAAAACTCAGAAACTCGGAGACATTCCCACATCCTTAAATGCTCTCAGACACTTGCAGACACTCAGATACTTCCATTTATCAGCTTTTTCCTCCACTAGTAAACATTTCTCTCCATCAGTGAAACAAAAGCATTCGGGGGCCTGATGCTAATCGCCCATTAAAATATGTTGATGGCTACGGTACAAACTACCTGTAAACCATATATGAAGACGAGATATTTTGGCAACAGATACATACTTGCTCACATAAACACACACCAACAAAAACTATACCGCCTCTCTTGGCTACGGTGTGCGAAAACAATTCGCAAAGCTCTACGGGATTCAGTCACCACGTTTCACAACAACAGCAAAAAATGTTCCATATCAAAAAGTATATGGCGGCTAGAATTCGGTCGTCTTTGGTCAGTTACTTACCAAACGTAATAGGCCTCTGCACATCCACATACTCGTAGTTGCTATTTCCTGGAGGTTTGATGAAAATTCGTCCAGAACTTTCGAGATATTATGGCAACACACACACACACACACACACACACACACACACACACACACACACACACACACACACACACAGACTACATCGCCGCGCCTTGCTAAAGGCGGGCGATATTAAATACTTTCCCGAATCACCAAACACTTAGTTTCACCAGCAAACGCTTCCCTCTACCAATTAATATTTTCCCCACCCACCAGACACTTCCTTCCACCATCAGACACTTCCCTCCATCACTAGACGCTTCCCTCCATCGCCAGTCACTTCCCTCCATCGCCAGTCACTTCCCTCCGCCACCAGACACTTCCCTCCAATATCAGACACTTCTCCACCACCAGACACTTCCCTCCACCACCAGACACTTCTCTACATCACCAGACACTTCCCTCCAACATCAGACACCTCTCCACCTCCAGACACTTCCTCCTTTATCGATACTCTGGTGCTCCCCTCTGCCAGTCATATCTCTGGATTCCTTTGTAGCTAGTTACTTTTTTCTCTCCCTCTTTGATGTCATCGCCTCCCCTGCCATTGTAACCACAATAGCATTATGCACTTTTTTTTTTCTTCTCTTTCGTCCATTCATTTCTCTGGTCCAGATTCTATGACCTAAATTCGTGCTTTTGATGCGTTCTGTATTGATGCGTAAATTATATCTCACTCCTTTGTGGTTCACCTGTGTAAGTAGTAGTAGAAGTAGTAGTAGTAGTAGTAGGAGCAGGAGTAGGAGTAGTAGGAGTAGGAGTAGTAGTAGTAATGGTAGTAGTAGTAGTAGTTGTTGTAGTTGTTGCTGTTCATCTGAAACGTGAACCGGATAATCTACAGGCTTACCACCCTTCTCTGCCAGCCCAGTCTTCCTCCTAGAATTAGTGAGGGAGTTGAGGAATGATTATATAACCAGACAGAGGAGCCGCTTGGTTAAATCGGTGCCACCACGTGAAGGCGTCCCTCTCCAGCACTGATACTGAGTTAATAAACCAAGTAAATAAGATATGACGACGTTATGGTGACATGTGGAGGTGTATGGCATGTAGGAGGATTACTGGGCCTTGGGAGCAGGATGTGAAGCCTATGCCCAGTCGGACACGTTAAAAAAATACAAATATCATCCCAGTTCGAACTTGTCTTATCAAAACCAAAGTTAACGCAGCTTTTCGTGGTCTAACTAGAGGTAACTGATGTAAGCCACAGCATTTCATAACAGCCGTGTAAAATACCCTAACAAATATCCAGCTAAATTGCAACTTTCGTATTGTTATTGACTCTAAAATTTGGATTTACTGTTTACGCAAGGTTCCTCTCTCTCTCTCTCTCTCTCTCTCTCTCTCTCTCTCTCTCTCTCTAAGATCCTTACATTGGACAGTGGCCATTTATATATCATTTCTGAGTGTCACTACTGAATACTGTTTTGAAGGAATTTAGGTCCACTATCTTCATCATAATCATCATCCGTCATCATCAGTAATCCATCATTAACTTCGGTCAGCCATCATCATCATCATCATCATTCATCCATCATCATTCATCCATCATCATCACCAACATTATCATCATCATCATCATCATCATCATCACATCATCATCATCATCATTCTGATAGATCATTATCAGTCATCCATCATCATCATAAGTCATCTCTCATCGTCTTCAGTCATCCATCATCATCATCATCATCATCATAATCATCCATCATTTTAATCAATATTTTTTATCATCAGTCATCCATCATTATCTTCAGTCATCATCAGCCATCCGCCATCAGTGATCCATTATCCATTCCCCATTATCATTCATCAATCATCCAGTTTTATCCATCAGTCATCCATCATCAATCATAAATCATCCACCACCAGCCATCAGTTATCAATCATCCATCATCAATTATTCATTATCCATCATCAATCATCAGTCATTCATCATCCATCATCAATTATCCATCTTCAATCATGCATCATCAATTATCCATCTTCAATCATCCATCATCAGTTACCCATCTTCAATCATCCATCATCAATAATCCATAGCCACTCAGCTGTCATCAATCATCTACCATCATCAATCATTTAACATCATTCATCCATCATCAATCATATAATTCAACTCATCAGTCATCAGTCATATAATTCAACTCATTAAACGTTGATATTCCCCTCCCTCTTGAAAACTATAGTGTTAGTAATGATCTGTGTGGAAATTTCCTCATATACAGTAACTATGAAATATTATGGAGTTTGCTTACTTAAGGAACACTACTGCAGATGCAAAGGCTAGTGATAGTCTGTGAAATTCTTTAAACCAAGTAAATCAAGCATGTAACGTTAGGTTTCTTTTAATGGCTTCAATTCTGCGGACATCCAAGTAAGTCAGACCTTCTCAGCACAATTATCCCCAAGCCCAAGGCAAGCTATAGCGATACGTCTCTGCAACCAAGGCACAACTGAACATTCATTTTACGTTTATTCATGAGCCATTTGTATTCCGCCGTGTCTCTGAGTAAAACTGTTAGTAAAAATAATACAAAAACTAAATCATCATCGTCCTAAAAGGGCTATTGAGTATTGTTTGCAACCCCTTCACTGTGATATGTTTAAGCTGAATAAAATCGACTGCTTGTAACGAGAATAGTATTAGAAGACTTCACCGTACCAAAGGAGTCAAGCAGTCTTAAAAACAAACACAAAAGAGTCAGTGATAACCTCTTGTGCAAGGCGCCTTTATTACTATTACTATTATTATTATTATTATTTATTATTATTATTATTATTATTATTATTATTATTATTATTATTATCTCCAAACTCTATTCTTTAGCTCTGAAGAGATTCTTAATACTTGAAGTTGGAAATATTGTCAATCAGCTCTCATGCTAGAGATGAAAAAAAAAAAATTAAGTATAATCTTCTAGTGCTAGTGTTAATGAAATAAGACGTCATCGGGCTGAAGGGGCTATATGAAGTAGTTGGAGTTAATTGATGAAAACGATGGATTGCTATTTATTACAGGCCTCACAAAACACTCACAAGAAAATACTCAGAAACGTACAAAAATTGGCAGTTATTCTTCTGCAGCTCCTCTTATACCTAGCACCGTACGCAGACTACCGTATGCACCTAAAATGCGGACACTCAGGGACAGCTACACGACTGATCAATACACAGAGTATTCACAAGTACGTGGAACACACTACAGGTGCACTTGCAGTTCATATTCCTTTTGCAGTCTCGAAATTGTCAGTCCCTCATCAGGTCTTGCTGCGCGTATAATGACAGAAGTATTCATGTGGATTGGAAAAATGACAATCTCTCTTACGTCAATAACACTTTTATAGCCTACTGTCTCGAAGCTATACCAGAACCTTCTTAAGATCTAGATAAACTATTTCAGTCACTTTCTTTGACTCTAGTAACGACCAACTTTCGCGCGCCACAGAGAGAGAGAGAGAGAGAGAGACACACACACACACACACACACACACACAGTCAAGGACGTATCTACAGTCACAATCAATGCACAAAGCACACAAACACCTGGAACATTTTTTATAGGTATAGTTCCTCTCATTTTTTTTTTTCCTTGCTCTTGTGGTCTCAAAAATGTGTAAGTAATTATTGCGTGTGGTTAGGTTGGTAATCCTTTTTAGGTCAATAGTTCTTTTTTACTGTCTCGAAAGTTATCAGAACCAGATCAGAACCAGTCAGTAATATTCACGTTGGTTTTCTCTGCCAAAGGAGTTCGAGGAGATTATGTATTCCTTATGTTTGTTTGTTTGTTTGTTCATACAATATTTCCAAAAGTTTTCAATGAATTTCAATTAAATTTTGTGGAGAAATGAATAAATTTGGGGGCGTATCCTCATCCGGATCCCGATCGTATGTATCCCGCACAAAATCTCCAAGAGTTCTATATGAAGTTCAATAAAATTTTGTGAAATAGTGGGCCATGGGTCAAGGGACAATTGATTAATTTGAGGGCTGATCCGGATCCTATGTATTCTACACAATATCTCCACGGATCCGGATCCGGATTCTTTTTAATGGCAATGGCATTGGTGGAGGTATGAGCTTACTGAGTGCTTTCTGTTTGGAAGAGTGTTAATCCATTGAGCCCGGAGACACAGTTTTCGGTATATTTTTGTTATCCTAACCGTTCCATAAAACTTGAGACTTTTCTATCTGGAGGAGTTAAATATAGTCATCCCTTTCAGTACAGGTTTTCTTTTTTTATTGAAGGAATTCGTCTGGTTGTGGCAAAATTCCACTAAACTGGACGTCACTCGAATTCAAAACGTCACTCTCTTCATTAGTTTGGAACCCCAGAAGTGATACAGGACTATTTATCCCGATTGCACATGTAGACATAGAAGCTGATAATACTTGTGAGATATTCAGTGCCTAATAATTCATAAACGGTAACAAGCATATCAGTTTTTTAAATGAGAAAATTTGTGTCCGGACTAAATTCCAAAGCATCTTGAATTCAGTGAAGTTTTTATTTATTGTTATATTCGGAATGTTTTATTAAGTTCAGGAGAAGATTTTCTAATTGAAAGGGTATGTCATAACCTTCAATATACTTTTCGCTACTTGTGTGCTCTTTTAAGCTGGATAAAATCGTCTACTGCCAGCAAGAATACCAACTAGACAGCAATCCGAGTGCTTATACCTCCCCAGCGCCTATACCAGACAGCTCAAATAACCACCAAAATTTAATTAACTCTTCCTTGGTCTGTGGCTCACATATCCCCCAAAAATCATTAAAATCCATCGATAAACTTTGGGGTATGGTGTGAACAAACAAGAAAGTCCTAAACCGGTACTCGGGCTTAGATCACCACCAAATATTAATCAACTCTTCTGTGGCCCATGAACACACTTCCACAAAGTTTTATTGAAATCGATCAGTAACTTTTTTAGATATCAGGTGGAAAAACAGACAGTGATTAATACATAACCTCCTCCAAGTCTCGTTGTTGGAGGTAATAAAAATATAAGGCTTGTTAATGACACTCTCACAAATGTATATAGAGGAGATATTAAGCAGTGTACATAATGAAAGCTTCATGCACATAACTAGAGGGGCACTCAATGGAGCGCATCTCTCTGACAAGGACAGCGTAATTTCCAAATCACTCTTCATAATGGGTTAAGGTTTCTCATCATTGATTAGTGTTTCGCAAAAAGTGCTTTCCGGATCCAGAATCTGAATTATGATCCAGATCGGTCCGAAAAGTTAATCGATTGTTCCCTGGAACATGGGCTATCTACCCACCAAATTTGGCCCAAATCTCCCTTTTAGTTCTTGGATTATCCTGCTAAGAGACAAACAAACTAACAAACAAATATTGGTGCAAACATGCTTTCCTTGTCGGAAAGAAAAATAACTCTCACTCTACTTTATGCAAGCACTCATAGCACGTACTGTACATGACAGCAGTGAGAAGCACTAACAGATGCTTTCATCGACACGTGTAATTGTCCCTGACTGCGAGCGCACACACACACACAGTCCCTGACTGCGAGCGCACACACACACACACACACACACACACACACACACACGGGCATGTATTGATATCTAAAGTAACAACAATTTGCATTCCTACAAGCAAATTAGTCACTCACGCATTTCCAGGCACAAAGCTATTTCTAGGAATTGCACAGGAGCAACAGCTAAGTTAAATTCAGTTGCATCAGTTACAGGAACGAAACAACCAAAAGCCACCAGTCCAAGTCTATTGCTTAAAGACTGGACAGTACTGGCAGCTCCAAATGAAGTATTAACAAACATATCCAAAAAACAAGCACAAACTAGAGAGCACAATGACACCGCGTTTAAACTTTGATCTTGACCAATGGCCTACACACTTGATTTATAGGCATCAACATTGAAACCCTTCTTTCCCTCCCCAAAAGCAATGTATGTGAAAATTTAGATCCAAAGTGGTTTAGTCATTCACGAGATATTACATTATACATACATACAACCATAGATACGTGGACAGAAACCGAGCAGATTAAAACAGTTCCATCTTTGTCTCCGCTGATAAATTTTAAAAATCTCATTCACCACGCACACAAAAATACATCACTCAGAAATGCACAAAAAATGGTCCGTTGTGCATTCTTTCACAGACATACATCAAGCGATATTCACTCACTAATTCACTTTTACACATTCCTTTCTTTCTGCCCCTCCCTCCCAGCCTGTTTGACTCCCCCCTCCCCCTTCTTGTTTCCCCCTTCCCTATTCCTGTCTCAACCCTTTCTCCTGTCTCTCATCCCCTCTTTTCGTCCCTCCCTCCTCCTGTTTTCCTCCCTCCACCCTCTCCTCTTCCTGCATCCCTCTACTTCCCCTCCCCCTCCTGCTTCCCCCTTACATCCTCTCCCCCTCCCCCTCCCGCTTCCCCCTACTCCCTCTCCCCTTCCCCCTCCCACTTCCCCTCTACTCCCTCTCCCCCTCCCCCTCCTGTTTCCCCCCCTACTCTCTGTCTCCCCCTTTCGTCTCCTCTAACCTCCCTTCTCCTCTACTTGCCTTCCCCTTCCTATTTCTGTCTTCCCTCTCTCTGTGCCTGTCTTCCTTTACTCTGCTTATCTCCCTCTCTTCCATACCTATCTCCCCCTCTTCCCTACCTATCTTCCCCTCTTCCCTACTTATTTCTCCATCTCCCTACCTATCTTCCCCTCTCCCCTGCCTATCTCCCTCTCTCCCCTACCTGTCTTCCCCTCTCCCCCTCTCTGCCTCTTTTTCTCCTGTCTTCCCCTCCCATCCTACCTGCCTCCTCCTCCTCTCCCCAGCATCTCTTCCTCTCCCCCTCTGCGTACCCCAACCCCTTCTGCCTGTCTTCCCTTCTTTCTCATCTGCCTCCCCTCCCTCTTTCTGTCTCCCTCTCCTGCCTTTCTCTCCCCTTGCCTCTCCCTCTACTTATCTCCCCCTGTCTGTCTTCCCTATGCCTGCTTCACTGCTTGACTTCCTTTCCCCTGCTGGCCCCTCCCCTGTCAGCCTCTCCTCTGCCCGCCTTTCCTCTACGTGCCTTTTCCCTGCTTACCTCCCCCCTGCCTGCCTCTTCCATACCTGTCTCCCCCCCCCTCTCTGCCGTTCCTCTGCCTGTCTCTCCCCCTGCCTGTCTCTCCGTTTCCCTGTTTCTCCCCCTGCCTGTCTCTCACCCTGTCTGTCTCACAACTTACCTCACTCTCTCCATGCCTGTCACTCATTCTGCCAATCTCTCTGCCTGCCTGTCTCTCCCACTGTCTGTCTCTTCCCATGCCTGTCTGTCCCCATGCCTGTCTGTCCCCATGCCTGTCTCTCACCCTACCTGTCTCGCTCTTCGTCTGTCTCTCACCCTGCCAGTCTCTCATCCTCCCCTTCTCTCTCTGTGCCTGTCTCTCTCCCTGTCTTTCTTCCCATGCCTGTCTGCCTGTCTCTCTCTCTGCCGTCCTATCTCTCCCCTGCTTCTCTCCACCTGCCTGGCTCCCCCTAGCTTATCTCTCCTCCTCCCTGTCTCTCCCCTGCCAGTCTCCTACCTCTCTCTCCATCTGATTAAATGTATCTTTCCCTACTCTCCCAGCCCTGTCTGTGTCTATCTCTTATTCTCCTCTCTCCCAATCCGCCTCATGCCTGTCTGTTCCATAGCTTCATTTTCTTCAACCACTTTCTTTTCCCTCCTTTTGCTTTCATTCTATACCTTCCTCCCATCTCTCTCTACCCTGTCTCTTTTCCCTCCCTTTCATCTTCCTCTGCTTTCTTTCTATCTCACTCTTTACCTGTTTCTTATCCTCCTATCTCTCACTTTACCTGTCTCTTATCTTCCTTTCCTTCATCCTTTATCATCACCTTATGTCGCTCCTCCTCTGTTAGTCCGCATCTACTGTACCCATGCTCACCCCACCCCGTCTGTCTCTCATACCAATCTGCCTGTCTGCCTGCCTGCCTACCTGTCTGCGCGGGTGCCAGGGGTGAGACAAAGCGAATTCCAGCCAGCCACAGGTACGCCAGTGTGTCTGAGGTGCAAGGCAGTGAGGGGCTTGTGCCACGCGCTCCTCGCCACCCATCAGACAGTGCCACCTCCCCGGATTCCCCGAGACAGTGCTACCAACTCCCTTTGAACAGAGTTAGCGCTTTATATCTCCATGGACAGTGAGAGTGCTGCTTATCTCCTCGTGTTGGACAGTGTCGTTGATTACTACCGGTAATATATGTTGCAGTGCTACTGATAACCGCCAGCCTGATTCTTTTGGTCAGTGCTAGGTTACTTTCCCTCAAAAACTGCTACCACATTTCCACCCGGACATAAAATCCAGTCATTCTTCACGTCTACATTCCACGTTCCTCTGGGACCACCTCTTGTCTTTAAAATATCTTTACATGAAAAGGCTTTAATTAATTCTTTATGGAACTCCACAGCTTGTTTTATTTATTGCATGCGGTTGTGAAGCTAGTAATTGCTAAAGTTGCTTTTTTCGCCATTATATACTTGTGGCATTTCCTTTTTCTCTGTAATGTCCCCTGTACATGTATGTCTTTGAAGGAGCCCTAACTGACAGAAGACTCTGCGTTGCAACCCCTTAAGCCCATGCCCTAATCTGGCGCTGGTGTTAGCACATCCGTAGGACCAGCTTACTGCCAGTCGGTCAGTGTCACCACACATTCCCCTGGACAGTGCTACCACATTTTCGTTTATGAAGTGCTATTAAGTTCTCCCTTCGGTGCCACCACACTTCTCTTTAGACGGTGCCACTAAATTTCCCTTCAGACAATGCAACATTTTCCTTCACTCAGTGCCACCACATCCAACATCAGACAGCCCCATCACACCTATCTTTGGGCAGGGCCTTCGTACTTTTTTCTCGAACAGGGCCACCACTCACCACATTGTACTTTGAACAATGCTATCGTCCTTTCTTTCTTACAGGGCATCCACACCCTGAGAAAAATCTAGTGCCGCAAGACTTCTTTTCGGAAAGTGCCATCATCCTTTCCCTTTAGTAGTGCCACTATTTCTTCTCAGAATGTGACAGAGTGTCTCCACACCTCCCATCGGAGAGTGCCGCATCATCACCTCACATCTCTCATCGAACATTGCCATCTTCCCCTCAGACGGTGAAAACATGATTTTCAGAGAATGCCATTATTTTCACTAACTCATGAGCAGCACTACCATGCATCCCCTCGACAGTGACAAAGCATCATGCCTCGGGCAGTGACATCAAATATCGCTGAAAACAGTACCATCAAGCTTCCCATTGGCGAACGTAATCATGTAAACTCTCTGACTATTCACTTTACTAAAGCAGTACTTTACTTTTCCTCTTTTCCATGATCTTTTTCAGTACTATCCCACATCCTCTCAGGCAGTGCCTTCCTGTTTTCCCCACATACGTCCTCTCCTTTTCCCCTCAGGCATTGCTTCACACTTTCCCTCACAGTTTTCTTTTTCATCTTTCAGTGCTTTCGTACTTTTTATCATCAGTTCTTCCTACTTTCGCCCGACAGTACATTCATACTTCTCTTTCGTCCCTATTATTTCCTCTCTGAAGTCCTTGATATTTCCCATCAAAGAGTCTTCCTACTTCCCTTCAAAATAGTGCCGGGGTCGCAAAAGCGGTGGTCTGGGAACTGTTCAGTCACGGGTCTGACCTAGAACATAGCACATTGTCTGTGGATTTGAATTCGATATCACCACGTTCACTGCTCTAGCATTTAGCCCCATAGACGCTTGGTAAAAACACCCGCAACTCACACCATATCACCAAAGCTGCTTGTGATATCGGTAGCGTTTCAAATACAAGATGGTGAACAGTAGTACCTAAGTGTAAGGTGACGGACGAGATCTCATGGTGTGTCGTAGGTGGACTATTGTACCTCGGAAGCTGCGATCCTAGCCTATATCCAGAGTCTAAAACATAAAAAACATTCCTTTCCCTACACAGTAAAATATAGTGCTACCTTTTTTCCATCAGACAATGCCAAAATTCTCCCCCTTACGCCTTACCTCCCCTCTCACAGTGCCATATTGCTCCCCTCAGGCAATGTCACTTTTCTGTCTGCCCTTTACCAGTGTCATCGTTTCCCCTCAGATCTTATTCTCCTTTTCATTTTACTTCTCCCTTCCACAGTGCTACTTTACTTCCCCACTGACTCTCCAGGTTCCCCTACTTTCTTCCCTACTTTCCTTTAAACAGTGCCATCTTAATTATCCCCATTTACTCATTTCCCTTCGAGCAGTACAACCTAATCTCCCCTCAGACAGTGGCATCAAATTTCCCTCATTTTTCCAACTTCCCCGAAGACCCCCAAAGTACTTGCCATACTTACTCCTACACTTCCCTACTTTACTTAATCACTTCCCCATGAAATAATGCCACTCTGTTCTCTCAACTTACTTTCCCTCTTACCCTCAGACACTGACACCTTATTTAGAAACTCATATGCTTCATCCCCTTAGATACTTCCAATACACTTCAAGATATTTTCCTATTTCCCCTACCTATGTTACTCTCACGTTCCCTCAGACAGTGCCTTCTTACTCTCCTGACCTTCCTACCTTCCCTACTTACCTTCTTAGTGTCCTACTGACCTATCTTCCCTGCAAGTTACCTTCTACTCTCCTTCTACTTCTCTTGAACCTTGGAAGAAAAAAATATTGTTGGAGAAATGTAATGCAGATGGCCGTGTTGATAGTGGTAATGTTTATTGATGGTAATTGCGGTGATTGTTCTTAAGGCAATTAGGACGATGGTAATGCTGGTAGTGGTAACTGGGAGGGAGTGACTGGGAGAATGTGGGATGGTCTGAAGGAAGGAGAAGGAGAGGAAGACGGAGAATGAGAGAGAGAGAGAAAGAGTGTGTGTGTGTGTGTGTGTGTGTGTGTGTGTGTGTGTGTGTGTGTGTGTGTGTGTGTGTGTGTGTGTGTGTGTGTGTGTGTGTGTGTGTGTGTGTGTGTGTGTGTGTGTGTGTGTGTGTGTGTGTGTGTGTGTGTGTGTGTGTGTGTGTGTGTGTGTGTGTGTGTGTGTGTGTGTGTGTGTGTGTGTGTGTGTGTGTGTGTGTGTGTGTGTGTGTGTGTGTGTGTGTGTGTGTGTGTGTGTGTGTGTGTGTGTGTGTGTGTGTGTGTGTGTGTGTGTGTGTGTGTGTGTGTGTGTGTGTGTGTGTGTGTGTGTGTGTGTGTGTGTGTGTGTGTGTGTGTGTGTGTGTGTGTGTGTGTGTGTGTGTGTGTGTGTGTGTGTGTGTGTGTGTGTGTGTGTGTGTGTGTGTGTGTGTGTGTGTGTGTGTGTGTGTGTGTGTGTGTGTGTGTGTGTGTGTGTGTGTGTGTGTGTGTGTGTGTGTGTGTGTGTGTGTGTGTGTGTGTGTGTGTGTGTGTGTGTGTGTGTGTGTGTGTGTGTGTGTGTGTGTGTGTGTGTGTGTGTGTGTGTGTGTGTGTGTGTGTGTGTGTGTGTGTGTGTGTGTGTGTGTGTGTGTGTGTGTGTGTGTGTGTGTGTGTGTGTGTGTGTGTGTGTGTGTGTGTGTGTGTGTGTGTGTGTGTGTGTGTGTGTGTGTGTGTGTGTGTGTGTGTGTGTGTGTGTGTGTGTGTGTGTGTGTGTGTGTGTGTGTGTGTGTGTGTGTGTGTGTGTGTGTGTGTGTGTGTGTGTGTGTGTGTGTGTGTGTGTGTGTGTGTGTGTGTGTGTGTGTGTGAGAGAGAGAGAGAGAGAGAGAGAGAGAGAATCAACAACAAGATGGAGAGATCAGGTGCAAACTAGTCTCTGGGAGAGAGTTTGGTGATTGGAAAGAAGCTTGGAAGACAAATTAGTAGGCAGAGAGGTATGGAATGAATGAGTATAAGAGGAAGGGTGTGGTGTCGTGGGAGGGAGGGAGGGTAGAAGGAAAGGAAGACCGAGAGCGAGGTAGAGAGACAGGATGGGGGGAGTGGTAGGGCATCGTGTGTAGTTGGGACTTTACTGAATAAGAGGAAAGAAATATTTGGAGATCCTTTTATCGATGCACCCCTCACACGATGCGACGTCAGGCAATAGGGAGACAGGCACATACATACATACAGACAGACAGACGGATACAGATCATTTGATGGATAGATGGATGCACTGAATGAGAACTGATAAATAGGGGAGTTATATAGTAAATTACGTATGAGGGAGGGCGGCTTGGAATGACAGACGGGTATGGTAGTGGTTATGATGCTGGTTATTGCGATAGCTTTTAGGATGATGGCTGGGGTGGTTCTCGTAGAGGTAATTGCAAATGAATACTGGAAGCCTAGCAGGAGGGAGGGCTACTGGGCAGGACGGGAGGGAGTGGTGATGTGTTGTAATAAAGAG
>NC_137016.1:5322905-5407905 GCF_032717465.1 Coenobita brevimanus | reverse complement strand
ATCTTTGAGCTGGTTGTTTTACGGGGAGTGGCACTAACCTTCCACAGACCCCCTTCCTGACGCAGAGAGAACACGTATAGGTTAGTTATTACGAGCAAACGAGCGCAGCGAGCGAAGCGAGGAAGTGTAACGAAGCAATGCATAACGTTCAGCTGAGAAATGCGTGGCCCCACACAACACGACCCGACCGAGGTGGTTTTCAGAGGATAATAACTTTTCTACTATGTGAGATAGCGACGAGGTTCTTTCAGCAGGTAGTAGATACATTTAATAAATTTTGTTTTTATCTATATATTTACTCCTGAGACCAAAGAAACCCCTTGGAATTCCAGCATTCCAAGGGTATGTACCGAGGGCTTCAATTGGCAAGCTTCATTATGAAATCGAATTAAAAAAGATTTCCTGTTGTAACACTACGTTTTCTTGCATGAAATCTAACAATTAAATACCGCATAATACGATCATAATTTTACATGAACGATTTTTCAATGTCCAGGGGGTGAAATCATATAAAGCCACCTGAAATAGAAAGAACAATAAAAATTGACGGGAAAGATGGGAGAAATTAGAAGCAAGGAAGGCAGACAAAGAAAAAGGAATGATAAAAGCGAAGGAAGAAGTAGAAAGACCTATATCAAGTGAGTACGTGATGGTGGCCACCACCTACCACTACCTCTAAACAAAATCACCTTGTGGTAAAAGCATACAGTGGTTAAGATTTTTCACGTCCTGAAAGGTTTACCGAATACAATTTTTAACCCTCGAAGAATGGAACTTACTACTGTGACTAGACTTATCAACAACAAGCCTGTATATTCGCGTTTAGGATTTGTGACGCCGTAAAAGAGCAATGCCTGTGAACGCCTCGAGATTGCTGTCATCCCCCGGGAGTAGTTTCATGGCATTTGATGTCGAGTTCTTAAGTTCTTTTTGTAGTTTTTGGCGTCCTTGTTTTCCATGATGTGTGTGTGTGTGTGTGTGTGTGTGTGTGTGTGTGTGTGTGTGTGTGAGAGAGAGAGAGAGAGAGAGCATGCGTGCGTGTGGAGGGCTTTTGGTGTTGAGTTTTCAGTCTTTTTTGGTTTTCGGTATCAAGCTTTCCTTTTTTCTTCGTGGCTTGTAATACCCAGAGTTTCGTTTTGTGGCTTTGATTTTTTTTTATTTCCTTTTCGTGATTTTGGTGATTTTTTCTTTTAGTTCTTTTCTGAAAGGAGGGAGCAAAAAGGAAAGCCGACAGAAAAGTAGCGTTGGCCTTTCTTTTAAAATATTCCGACTTAGGGCTTTATACTAGGTAATATTTGAACCTTTGTAGCACCTCTATCTCAGCGATTTATTTTACATATTGCATCTTATAATATTGCATCTAATAATTTCTGTGCGTTCATATCGTTTTATTCTCAACATGGCTTGCGTCAGTAACATAGAAGAGGATACTGAGATGAAATGCGGAATAAATTGCTAAAGAAAAGGAGCTACGGAGTCACCAAAGACACTTAGATTACGGCCCTGAGATACATCCTTCTGGCCAGCTACAAATTATTTTATTTTGCAAGAAGCCGTAGGTAGTCAAAGGGTAAAAAACATCATGTGTAACCCTTCCACAGCGCTGGTGGAATAGGGCTTTATTACTATTATTATTATTATTATTATTATTATTTATTATTATAGTAGTAGCAGTAGGAGAAGGAGGAGGAGGAGGATCAGTACCGAACTTGTTGTAGTATTCTAATGATTAACGTCTGTTATTATTTAGCAGAAAGAGGCTGTACAAAGTCAAACAACTACACACAATTGCTATGTTTTTCAAAGGATTTGTGGAATGTTGGTACTTCACTCCACAGGGTGTCCCATAAGGCCGGCATCATAGGAAATTATAAAGAATCTGCTCATAATGGCCCCCATAGTCATGTATCTGGAAAGGAAAGGAAACCTGCATTAACCCCCATGATGCCGGACTTATGGGACACCCTGTAGGTAATACAAAAAGACCCTAGGCAATAGAGCGACCCCGTGAGGCTGGAGGGTTCAGGAATTTGTGCAAAGTAAATCAGTGGAGCAAACTGTTAATGGAAGTCAAATTTATTGTGTCGGCTGTATTATAATTACGTACTGAGTTACGTGTGTGTGCGTGTGTGCGTGTGTGTGTGTGTGCGTGTGTGTGTGTGTGTGTGTGTGTGTGTGTGTGTGTGTGTGTGTGTGTGTGTGTGTGTGTGTGTGTGTGTGTGTGTGTGTGTGTGTGTGTGTTAAAATTGCTGTCATGCTTGCTGTTGTTGCTGCTGTCGTTGTCATGGGTGTTGTTGTTATTGCGGACGTTGTTATTGACGTTCTTGAGACTGTTTTTGCAGCAGTTATTGTTAAGGCTGTTGCTGTTTTAATTTATATCAGCCGCGATAGCGAAGCTGGTATTGTTTTCAATTTGTCTGTCTGTCTGTGTGTGCATCTGCTAGCACGACAACTTCGCAACCGCTCAAGATATCATCACAAAATTATAGGCGTTTAGCAAGGATGAAAATCTCCTACGAGTTCGGAAGGTCAAGGTTATATTCCGAGCAGCGCTGGATATGTGTCGGGTTGCGGCTGGTGTGATTCCCCCTTTGGTTGGGCCTCCAGTCTTTGAAGCCTTTATTGTTGTTCATTTGTTGTGATGTTATGGTTATATTTGCTGGTTTTTTACTGCAGTGATGTTACTTGGTTGCTGTTGGTGGTGATGTTGCTATTGGGGATGGTAGTGATGGTGTTGCTGTTGGGGATGGTAGTGGTGGTGTTGCTGTTGGGGATGGTAGTGGTGGTGTTGCTGTTGGGGATGGTAGTGGTGGTGTTGCTGTTGGGGATGGTAGTGATGGTGTTGCTGTTGGGGATGGTAGTGATGGTGTTGCTGTTGGGGATGGTAGTGGTGGTGTTGCTGTTGGGGATGGTAGTGGTGGTGTTGCTGTTGGGGATGGTAGTGGTGGTGTTGCTATTGGGGATGGTAGTGGTGGTGTTGCTATTGGGGATGGTAGTGGTGGTGTTGCTGTTGTAGACAGTGGTAGTGGTGATGTTGCCATTGAGGATGGTAGTGATGGTGTTCTTGTTCTTGTTGTTCTCGTTCATGGCCTGCTGTTACATTCGCATAGCATGGTATAACATAGCATAGTACTGCACATTAATCTTGTTTTTCCCTTAGTCCTCTTCTTACGCCTATTTGTTTCTGGCACTGTGTATTTTTGTAAGTGTTCTTAGTGCACATTTGATCTTCTTTTTCTGTAGTTCCTCTTGTTTATGATCGTTATTTTCCTTTGTTAATGTGTGTTTTTGTTGGGGTGTTGGTGGTGTATTTGCCTTTGTTGTTGTTCATACTTTTACTGTCGATTGCGCAGTATAGAACATCAAATCCCGGCACCAATGCAAGCCAAGTAAAATTAGAGCCTTGAAACCGGCGCGAACTTACGTCAGTGTGCAAGGAATTCCCAATAAGTAATGCAGTGTTTGGGTGTGAGAATCTGGGAATGTTGTGTCTGGAAATGAGGGAGGCGAGGTCAGGCGGGGCTGTGAGTAGGAATAAAATAAATCAATGTCAAGTTTGGTGGGGAATGTACGTAATAATGACGAGTGTGTGGGGGAGGCAGACTGGGAGTGGTGTGAGGAAGGGAGGTGGGAAGTGAGGGAGAGAAGAATTCGTGTGATGGTGGGAGGAGGGAGCAGGGAGGGGTAGACAGTGGTGTGGGGGAGGGAGGTACGGAATTACGGAGGGAGGAGACTGTGCGGAGGATGAAGGGAATCAGGGAGTGGTAGGCAGTGTTGCAAAGTATAAAGTGATGTAAGGAAGACGGGGAACGATATTAGGAAGACAGGGAGTGGTGTGAGGAAGGTAAGAAGTGGTGTGAGGAAGGTAAGAAGTGATGTGAGGAAGGTAAGAAGTGGTGTGAGGAAGGTAAGAAGTGGTGTGAGGAAGGTAAGAAGTGGTGTGAGGAAGGCAAAAAGTGGTGTAAGGAAAGTAAGAAGTGGTGTGAGGGAAGTAAGAAATGGTATGAGGGAGGAAGGGAGTGGTGGAAGGGAGGTAAGAAGTGGTCTGAGGGAGATAAGAAGTGGTGTGAGGGAGGTAAGGAGTGGTGTGAGGGAGGTAAGGAGTGGTGCGAGGGAGGTAGGGCATGATGTAAGTAAAAGTGTGAAGCAGGGAATGATGTGAGAGTGTAGCGGGTGGCATGAGAGGTGCGGAAAAGGTAGGGAGTGATATATGGGGGGCAGGGAGAGGTAGAGAGTCAGGTGAGGTAAGCAGAGTTTAGTGTGAAGGAGACAAAGTGGTGTGAGGAAGGTTGGGACTGACGTGAGAGAGGCAAGAAAAGATAGGGTGAGGGAGGCCCGTGGTGATAGGGAGGGAGGTGAAGAGAGTGGTGTTAGAATGCGAGAAGTTTTGATAACGCGTGAGAATGGGGGTGATGTTGAGAGGAAGGTAAGAAGAGTAAGTGATTGGTGTGAAGGAGGCACAGAGACGAAGTGGTGTGGGGGAGACAAGGGTTCATAGGAGGGAGATAGGCAGTGGTGTGAGAGAGGAGGCAGGGAGAGGCACAGATTGGTGTGAGAGAAAAAGAGTGGTGTTAGGGAGACAGAAGTGATGGGAGGGAGACAAGGAAAGGCAGGGAGTGGCGTGAGAAGGTCAGAGGGTGGCGTAAGGGAGGTAGGAAGAGGCAGCAAGTGGTGTGAGGGAGGTACGGGGAGGTGTAAGGGGGGTAGGGAGCGATGTGAGGCAAGGAGTGGTGTGAAGGAGGTAGGGAGAGGACCGAGGGAGATAATGATAGCCGTGAGGGAGGGAAGAAGCCTTGCGAGCGAGACAGAGATGTGTGAGACACAACAAAAATAGGGCGTATCCAGGGTTACATAAATTTGGGGCAGAAATGGAAAGAGAGCCAGAGTTAGTGTGGGCAAGGTAGAAATAAAGGGTAGGCAGAAGTGTATATTATTGAGACTGAGTGGGAATGAGGCTAGACTGGCATGAGTGAAGCTGACTGATTCTGAATACGGCAAAGACTGCTTTGGGTGAGACAGAGATTTATTAGGCAGAGTATGAACTGAGTGTGGTAGGGGGCAATGCAAGTGATACGAGTGAACATGGGAGGCGTGGGAGATGCAGGAATGGTAGGAGTGAGCTGGAAGAACTAGAGGAGAGACGTGTGTTTAAATACTACGTAAATGAAATTGAGTGTTTGTATTATTTTGTGAAAAAAGAGATGCCAAGAAGTAAAATCCCTTCCCAAGACAATCGGAAAGTCGAATGTAAAATCCAAGACAAATTAAATATCAAATGACGGGAATGGAGGGTGAGTGAGACAAGTGAGAGAGACTGTTCCAAATCTGACTAGTTTTGTTTGTGAAGGATTGTGAATACCGTTGGTGGAAATAATAGAAGCGGGGTGGCTGTGACACAAATTTGCATGATAAAACTAAGTATGGCAAGGGACTGTGCAAGTGGTGATGGTAGACTGATGGTGTGAGGAAGACCATGACGGAAACGAATCGGTGTTTTGAATTAATTTAGCAAGTGGCAATCTGTGTGCGGTAGGTGACTGTGTGAGAGACAGGTGACAGTAACGATGAGACAGGAGACAATTAAGACAGGTAACAGGTGAGTGAGGAGTGAGAGACTGAATGAGGCGGGTGTAAACAAGCGATTGTGTGAGTGAGGTGGGTGTTGGCAGATTTCAAGTTGATCGAGTCATATGCAGGAATGTGAAAGGAAGAGGGAAGCAGGTGACAGCGAAAAAAGTCCGAATGACAGCCAATCGTCATCGTAACAAAATTTAGGTGGCCCAAAAATAATCAGGTGAGTGAAAAATATATATCCAGATAACTAAAAAATCAAATAATCGTAAGCAATATCCACGTCACTGTAAACAATCTAGGTAATTAGATGCATAATCTACTTGACCGTCAAAGTCAGATGACGATAAATATATTCAGGTGGCTGGAAAAAAAATCCATGTGTGAATATTTTGTCAGAGAAGGTCTAAAAAATGGTAAACCACACACACACACACACACACACACACACACACACACACACACACACACACACACACACACACACACACACACACACACACACACACACACACACACAGTGGTAACGTTCTCGCTTGCCAACTGGTGGACGGGAGTTCGCTCCTCGCTCAGGTTGCGAAAAGTTTCACTGACGAAGTGGGTGGTTACTGTCCCCCTTGAGCAAGGGGACGGGTGCGTGCGTGTGTGAAGGTCACAGCCTTGCCCTTAGATCGGACTATATGAGCTCTCAGCTCCCTTCCGGGAGGGTAAAAAGCTGACGATCACGACCATCAAGTGATTCTGACCGACCCGGTGAATTACACACACACACACACACACACACACACACACACACACACACACACACACACACACACACACACACACACACACACACACACACATCCATGCGATTATAAGCAAAACTCTGATGACCATGAACAACACCACGGTACTCAAAATCCAGGTGATCATAACCAAAGCCAGATGATCATGAACATATCCACGCTACCGCAGACAAAATCCATTATTTTAACCATATATCGTACAAAGCCAGATGACCGTACGGAAAGACAGGTGACCATAAAGTCGTGACCGAAAGCAAGGCCAGATGACTGTAAACAAAGCCATCGGACCGTATGATAAAGTAAAAAAGGTGCTCGTTTACAAAACCTAGTCACCTTTGCAAGACAGGGTGCCCATATGTAAAACCAGGTACCCATTTACAAAACTAGGTAACTGTGAACAATACCAGGTGACCGTCAATACAAGCAAGGGACCGTAGAAAACTGGTAGCCTGCCCATAATCAAATGCACCTGAGTAAACAAAATCAGCCTTCAGTTAACAAATAAAGGTGACCGAAAATACATCTAGATCATTATGAACAAGCCCAGATGACTGTAGACAAATTCAGGTCTGCGTGAACGAATCTGTATAACCGTAAATGAATCAGGTGACCATAAACATTCCCGGGTAGCCGTACGCAATTCTTCGTGGCCGTAAAAGAAGCCATATAACTGCAAATGGTTTAGGTAGTGAGGCAGATCAAACAAGGGTTAGGGGGGTCATCGCCTTCACAACCGCGCCTAGTTACTTGCGTGTCACTAGTAAACACACACCCCGCCTCCACATTCCCCCCGAGAAAAGCCAGGGTGTGGGGGATGGTTTTATAGCCTTGTGTGGGTATGTCTGTGTGGGTGAATGTTGTGTGGGTGTGGGTAGGGTGTGGATGTTGGGGTAGTTTTGCGATGCCTATAAGTGAGTATTGTGTGTTTGTGTATGTTAGTATATATTAGTGTGTGTGTGTGTGTGTGTGTGTGTGTGTGTTATTTTACTATGGCATGTCTGAATATTTGCTCACGCTTGTGTCTGTGCATACTGGATAGACATTTTTTAATATACGTTTTTATTCAAATAGAGGTGCAGAAGAGGGGTGCCTTCATACGGTGGCACTGACATAATGAGTGGCTCCACTGCCTAAATAAGGAAACGCCCTTCAGCATCCTCATTATCCCCTTAAACTGGGAGGGTGAACTGCAGTAGAGGAGCAACTTCAGCCTGCAGTCTACTGGGAGCACATTTCAGATGAACCTGGAGTTACAACAATTACTACTATTACTGCTCTTCACGTAGGTCTTTGTATGTGTGTATAGTTATGTATGTGCACAATCTTTCATTTGTGTGTAGTCAAGTGTGTGCGTCCGTGTGCGTGTAGCAACCAAGTAATGGAATGTTTGTGCGTATATATATGACTGTACCCGTTACTGCGTGTGTGTGTGTGTGTGTGTGTGTGTGTGTGTGTGTGTGTGTGTGTGTGTGTGTGTGTGTGTGTGTGTGTGCGCTCGCGCAGGCCTTGGTGCGTCACAGGTTCGTTTCCGTGGTTATGAATGTGTGTACGACATCTCCATGTATGTTTGTGTGCGTATATGAATGCCTATTAAAACGGGGGTTTGTGACCATGTGTATGAGTGTGTAGTGTGTATATGTGTATGTGTGTGTGTGTGTGTGTGTGTGTGTGCAAAGTCTATGTGCGTCATAGGTTCGTTTCCTTGGTTATGAATGTGTACATGTCCATGTGCGTTTGTACGCGTATGTGTACTTGTATCCCTGTAAATTCAGGTATTTCTGACTATGTGTAAGAGTGTGTAGTGTGTTTATTTGTGTGTGTGTATGTGTGTGTGTGTGTGTGTGTGTGTGTGTGTGTGTAATTCACCGGGTCGGTTAGGATCACTTGGTGGTCATGATCGTCAGCTTTTACCCTCCCGGAAGGGAGCTGAGAGCTCATATTGTCCGATCTAGGGGCAAGGCTGTGACCTTCACACACGCACACACCCGTCCCCTTGCTCAAGGGGGACAGTAACCACCCACTTCGTCAGTGAAACTTTTCGCAACCTGAGCGAGGCGCGAACTCCCGTCCACCAGTTGGCAAGCGAGAACTTTACCACTGCACCAGCGAGCGGTGTGTGTGTGTGTGTGTGTGTGTGTGTGTGTGTGTGTGTGTGTGTGTCTGTGTGTGTGCGCGCGTGTGTGTGCGTGCGTGTGCGTGCGTGTGTGTGTGTGTGTGTGTGTGTGTGTGTGTGTGTGTGGTTGTCTTGTGTGATTATTGCCAGGTTTTATCGACTTGGCCTCGCGAGGTCAGGCGGCCGGGGTCATGTTTACACGCGGCCCAGCTCACCCTGCCTAACGCTGCCTATTCTGCCTCACCCTACTTCACCCTGCCTCACCCTGCCTCACCCTACCTCACCTGCCTTGTCCTGCCTTACCTTATTTAACCTGCCTCTCGCTGTCCCATTCTGTTTTTCTCCGCTCCATCCTACCTTGCTGTCTCTGTCTCCTGCACCCTACCTTCTTTTCCTTCATCCTGCATTGCTGTCTCACCCTGCGTCATCCTGTCTTTCCCTGCCTCACCCTGTTTCATCCTTCCTCATTTGCCTCAACCTGCTTACCTTGCCCCACTCTACTTCCCTTGTCTCATCTGCCTACTCTCTTTCTCACGCTGCCTCGCCCTACCTCTATCATCTTCCTTTTTCTTACTCTCATCCTATTAATCTCTCGTTCACCTTCACACTTCCCTCACTCTAGCTTTCGTATTGGATCTCTCACATAACCTTGCCTATTTCTACATCACACTGCCATACCAAACATTCACCTCCCCCTCTTAACTTCCTGATACTCCTTCGCCTTCTTCCTTGTCCTCACACGAGGTTACTGCCTGATATTGTCGTTTTATCCTATCCATACACTATCACACCAAACTGTCACCTCATACTGCCTCACTTTTCTCTCCATCACTTCACCCTCACCCTCTTTTCTTCACCCTCGCTCTAGCTCAACTACCTCATACTTTATCTGAACCTAACACTATTTCCATATTACACTATCACACAAAGCTTTCACCTCACCCTCCCACACTCCTAACTCTCCCTTGATCTTTTCCCCACCCTTTTTGTCTCCTGTAGGTTCATTTGTCATCCACTTTTTTTTTCTCATCTGCTTTTTCTCCCTTGCTCTTCTTCCCTCATCATTTTTCTCCCTCCCACATCATACGTCAACCATCACAATGCGCCGACCCTTCTCATCGTCTCTTCCCTGCCCACCTTCCCTTTCTTCACTGATTATAATTCCTCTCTTCTTATTTTCCTCTTCTCCGTTACAGAACCCTCCGCTTATCCTCCTAATTTTTTAACGTCTCATAGCCTAATCCTCCCTCACTGTTTACCATCCTCTCGTTCTTGAGCTTTCTCCCCGGGTTTCCTCTAATCTTTTCCCCGCTCATGTCACCATCCTTCATTCTCCCTCACCATTCACCGACCGCTCTGTCATGGTCTCCTTTGGTTACCCTGTCATTTCGCTTCACCTTCTCTCTCCGTGTGTTATTGCCACCTTCGCCCTTTCTTCTCAACCAAGGCCCTCAGTCACATTTAATCCAATCTTTCTCCCTCTGTTAACATTCCCTACTTTATGGTGTTCACTCATTCATACTGAACCCTGAACACTCTTAATCATTTTTATAAACCACACATTCTGCCCAAAGCCTTCACCCTCACATTCTCTCCCACACCCTCACCTTCACATTCTTCCATACATCACCTCACATTCTCTCTCACGGAGGTTATGTACGAGTATTCATCCCTGTTTTTGTATCTGTGTTACAAGATATCTCAATAAGTTGTTGTCGAGTTTCAACGAAATGTGGTGGATTGGTGGGCAATGGGTCAAAGAATAAGTTATTAGATTTTGATGTGGATCTGGACCCGTAAGCAGGAAGAAATCACAGATTTTATTGGCCTTAGCAGAGGTATACGCTCTCTCAGACTGTGTAGCGGGGCAAAGTAACACCGTGTAATTATTTGATTATATGAGACTGTAAAATTATCTGTCTGGTAGGAAAGAGGAATCACAGCAGTAACTCAAAATTTTTATTGGTGTTGGCGAGGACATGCACACTCTGACTTTTTTGTAGTCTGAATCTGTTTTATTACAGTTGCCAAAACAGTGCTTTGACCTTTACGCCTTACCTCACCTCATGTACCCTTCGACACCCTCACTCACATTTTTTAATGAAAAACCAAAGAGCCAAAGGCTGGCAGCCTACAATATATGTTTTTCAAAGAAAACAAAGAGGAAATCAAATACAGTATCAGCTCGTTTCAAGATGTCATGACCCTCATATACCCATCTTTACCTCCACATACCCTCCCTAACTCTCATCCTCCTTTACCATCATCCTTTCTCACCTTTACTTTCTCCCCATTAAACCCTCACTCACGTCGTCTTCCCCCCCCCCCTCCCGCGTTACCTTCGCCAATATTTCCTCTCCCTTAGTCCTCTGTCATCCTTCACCCTCTCAGTCTCACCCTTCACCCTTTTTTACACAACTCCTTTACCATACTTTCCCTGGCTGTCGCTTCTGCCCAGTCACCCTGACCAGCTCTTCCCTTACCTCCTTCATTTTGCTTCCTGCTTACTCCCAGCCATTCTCATTCTCACTGTCTTCAACCTTCGCTTTTCCTTCATTCTTTCTCTCCTTCACCTTTATTTACCCTCCCCCTCCTCCCTCGCCCTTCGTCACCTTCATTCTCCCTGCTTACTTTCGCCTCTCACCCTCATGCACCCTTCCTCTCCTCCCTCACTTCTTCTTCCTCCCCCGCTTTACCTTTTCCTCATTCTTGTCTCTCACTTCTTTCTCCACTCTCTCCCTGGTTTCCCTCATGTGCGTGAGTGACCTCGCCGTCTGCTATAAATATATGTAGTCGTCTACTTCCATGTGTGTGTGTGTGTGTGTGTGTGTGTGTGTGTGTGTGTGTGGAGAGAGAGAGAGAGAGAGAGAGAGTAGGCTATGTATAATTAGGAACTGGTATTACGAGAATGATGATGATGATTTATATTTAATTAACAATTTTCATGCTGCATGTAGAGTGTGCTTAGGCCTAGTTATATCCTAATTAGCCACATGATAGGGAAGTCAATTTATATGCAGTTATGATGAATTACAAACACTAATCGTCATCGAACAGCCCAACAACACCGACAATGAGAATTATCCCGTAAGCTGAAACAAACCGTCTTATACTGTAGCCTGAATAAAAGAGAAAGACACTGTAGTAGGTCAAAGTGCCTCCCTGCCATAACAATGGTTTGGGAACTTTGCGTTGTGTTGCGTTTACGAATGTTGTATGATTGCTGTGGCGTATTCTTTTCACCGTCATAATATTCTGATAAGTAGGAAGGTTACTGTCAACGACGCAATATTATATAATTTATAGTGGTGCCTTCGATCCTGTAATTAGCGTTTTAATCTATTTTCCTGCATTTTTAATGAACCATGTTTATAACTTCTTTTCATTCTGCTTTTATCCCCCTCGGATATTTCATCCTCCTCCCTTACTCTTTTCAACCCTTTCTCTCTGCTCCTTCAGTCGTGTAGAGAGAGAGAGAGAGAGACTATATATATATATATATATATATATATATATATATATATATATATGTGTGTGTGTGTGTGTGTGTGTGTGTGTGTGTGTAAAATTTCGGTAGCAGGTTTTCCTTTAGATAAGTCTGATTGAGAAATACGAGTACAGCAACTTCTGCATTTATGGTCTTCAAAATACTAGATACTTTCAACTTTTCTAACGGCAGACTTCTGCTTCTGTTTAACTCTGCAATACGAGTACCTCTACCAAAAGGCATTAGTAAAACACATAAAGATGGTTATTTCTTGTATTCACATCGTTTCGAATGCTATACATTATCAAAAGACTGAGAGTATCTGAAATGAACTTGGGATAGATAAGTGGATGTAGAAGTATGGGGAGAGAATGGGAAGAAATTAAAGTATAATAAAGATGAATTCAGTCCGAAGTAGAAAGACTATCCCCATTGCTTTGGTTAGGTTTTCTAGTTACTAACGGCTTTCTGCTTCGTTTCTCCAGTCATGTGCACCATGCTGATGACTTGACAAGGTGCTTGATCTTCATGACTGAGGTCTTCTCAAGTGTGACGTAAGCGATGTTGAAGTTGGCACTGGAAGAGGAAAGAGGAAATTTGATAGGTCGTTACCCCCGGCTGCTGTGGGGCCTTGGAGACCTCTTTGGTTGTCTCGGATATGATGTTCTCCTCACTGACTTCTGAATTCCTCTTTGGCGTTTGTTTTGGCTGTGATGCAGATTTGGCTGCAGACTGATCCGGGGTCTTGTTGGTTGGTTATTAATCCTGTTTCTTCGTTTGTTGTTTCTTCATTTTCATCTTTGCCTTCTTCTCTGTTAGAGCATTGGAAAAGCTTCTGGGAATGATGATGGTTGGCAGCCCGTTCTCTCTGAAGATGTTAGGATGAAGAGTGAGCAGCGCCTTCCTGTCGTTTCCGCAGAAAGCCTGTGCCGTCTCGATGCACATGGATATTCGTGTGGATTCCCTGGACAGCTTTTGGTTGTTGTTTTCCTCCCCAGTGGTTGTGTGACGACTTTTTCGACGTTTTCCCTTTTCTCGAGCGTATCTTGATCCCTGTACTTCTCTGCCAAATATGCCTCTAATAGATGTGGCTTCCTGTCCTTTTTTCTCGATCTCGACTTGGAATGTTATCTCCTCTCCATCACCCAGGGATTTCTCTACCTTTTGGGGATTGGGTGTTATAATGGCTGACTTCTGGACAAATTACTCTTCATAGCAGTCGATTCTCATAATGAAGCCGTACGTTGCCATGTAATTAAACCATTTGACCTCCCCTCCATAGGATTGCTTAGACGAGGAGTTCTGGTTCTCCATGGCTGAATGAGCTGGAGAGAGCAGAGAGAGAGAGGTGTTTCCACTGCAGTGGCTGGAGCGTGAGTGGATGGGCAGTAATTATAATGCCAATGCCCTGAGAATAATGGCACAATGAGGAAATCGGGTAAACAACCGATAGGAAATGAGGTGAGGAGGATATTATGGGGGGGGTGAAGTTGTAATCAACCAATGGGAGTCAGGGGAGTATGAGGGATGTCATCACTCCGCCCTATGGGAAGGAATAGGTTGGGATGATGGAGTGATCGCAAATTCTCTTGTCTGTAGGTTCATCCTGTGGGCCCTATCCTTGATTATGAGGGCTACTGATATTTGTAGGCATCTGTATAGCGCTCACGACTTGACTTTCTCACTGCCATTTTGAAGAACTTCTGCCTTTCATAATTCATTTATTCCCCGGACTGCTACTCTTTGGAACTTGCTTCCCGAGATTAGTTTCCCCCCAGACTTCGCCCTACAGCAGTTCAAATCCATCTTTTTACCGATTTTTTATGAATGAAAGACACATGAAATCTGTTGTATGGGTTTTCTTTATTTGTTTTTCTCTCTGTTCATCTTCTGAAAAAGAAAAAAAACTTACTGCATGATACTGATATCGCTTGATCTTCAGTTCTTTGCGCTCTAAGTTGGCTCCCCTTCATTAGCTTGGTCATCCTCCTATTTCAGTCCATTACTGTCCCATATTGTGCATCTTTTCTTTCTATATATTTTTCTGTGTTCCTCACATCTTGTCAGTATCTTGTGCTATACATTTCTTCTAGTCTCTTATTTTTACTTGTTTCATTTATATTGCTTTTAGTTTCCACAGTTTCATTCCTTAATTTCTCTTATTACCAGGCTTGTACTCACTTTAAATATATCTTTTTCTTTCCTTGTCTGGCTTATATTAATATCATTTTTTAGGCATACATACTTATAAAGGTATTGAAATCCCCTGACCACATTCCTAGGTCTTTGCTCTCATTCATCCCATATCATTTCATATCTTTTAGTATATCTGCGTTTTATCCTTTCTCCTTAGTCATTAAATTTCGTAACGTTATCTGATTCCATAGTTAGGTGTATTTTTGCCATTTTTATCCTCTGCTCTGACCCCATTTCTGAAATATTTTGCCTTCCACACATAATCGCTTAATAGTTCCGTATCTTCCTGTTTCCTCCCTTTACCTAAACCACAATGGAAAGAAAATTATACCCAACTTTCAGAGCCGTGCGTGAATCTAATAGTGCCAGAATAACACGGAATTAACCTACAAAACACCCACACGAAAATACGAACTTTAAAAAATAGCTTTATTAACAACCCATTCCTTGTAGTTCCATGTATCCGTAGTTTTCATTCATCTATTTGCCAACCTTTAGTTTTTTGTGTTGCGGTTTCTGGTCATTGTTTTTATTGGAGCAGTTGATTTTTTTCCCCCCTTAACATTATTAGCCCGCCTGTAGCAAGACGAGGCGATTTAGTTTTTGTCGACGTGTGTGTGTGTGTGTAATTCACCGGGTCGGTCAGGATCACTTGATGGTCGTGATCGTCAGCTTTTACCCTCCCGGAAGGGAGCTGAGAGCTCATATAGTCCGATCTAAGGGCAAGGCTGTGACCTTCACCCACCCACACACCCGTCCCCTTGCTCAAGGGGGACAGTAACCACCCACTTCGTCAGTGAAACTTTTCGCAACCTGAGCGAGGCGCGAACTCCCGTCTACCAGATGGCAAGCGAGAACGTTACCACTGCACCAGCGAGCGGTGTGTGTGTGTGTGTGTGTGTGTGTGTGTGTGTGTGTGTGTGTGTGTGTGTTCCCGAAATAACTAGAAAAGTTATGAACGAATTTTCACCAAACTTTCAGGAAATATCAACAATGTGGATGGGCAGAAGTGATTAACTTTTACGGAGGATTTGATCGAAGATGACTGAAAGCCAGCCGCCGTATATCGTACTGCAGGACAATATATCAGCAGTGGATACAGATCAAGTGGGGTTGGTGGAGGATTAGTGCCCCTCCCTGTAAAACAATTAACTCTAAGCCGTTGGCCACCCCGTTTGGGATACATGGCGTCTGGCAATGAATGAATGAATGAATGATACAGATATTTTTTTCATATTTGTTTTTTTAGGAAGCTTGTACCTTAATCAACAACAATTTTTGGCGGGCGATCAGCACTCGGCCCCCGAATGCTTTTTCTTCTTTTTTTTTATTTTTTTTTTTTAGCAGACATTTTGTTGAACATGTGAATATTGTGGAGGAGTGTTTTTGTGCCTTTTTCATTGTTATTATTATTATTATTATTATTATTATTATTATTATTATTATTACCATTGTTATTTATGCTATTAATATCAATGTCATATTTATGATTTTTATTATTAATGTTGGTGTTGGTTGTGGTGGCGGTGATATTGTTGTTGTTGTTGCTGCTGCTGCTGCTTATATATTTCGCCTAGTAGACTGGTGTTTCTGTGGCTGACAGGTACTTCGAGATTTATGTGATTAACTACATAAATCATTATAGTGCTACTAACCTCAAATTAACCCACTGAAGAACACTCAACAGTATATGAACTTTTTCAGAAAGTGGCTTTATCAACAACCCTCCTGTATGACTTGTTAATCCACATCCCAGTCTTTCATCCCTCCATCAGTTTCCCTGTTTCCTGTCATGTTCCTTTTCTATCTACCTATCTATTGCCAGACGCCATAATCCCATAAGGGGTGGCCAATTAACTTTGAGTTATTTGTTTAATAGGGAGAGGCACTAACCCTCCACCAACCCATTGGTTACACGTAGGGAGCACGTATGGTTTGGTTATATGGTTACCACCCAGCGTTGTAAATGGTTTCTTGGCTTACAGGAAACCATTTGGCTTGTCACTCAATGTAAAGCCACCTGTAAAGAAAGAAAAGCAATAAGAAGTGACAGGAAAGATGGGAGAAATAGGAAGAGAGAAGGATAGGCACAGAAAAAGAATGATAAAGGCTTAGGAAGAAGTAGGTAGCACTATATCAAGTGAGTGGATGATGGTCGCCACCACCTTCCTTTTACTGTCTCTATTTCTTATGAAGTACCTATATATTTCTTCTAACCCATTTCCCATTAACAAATCACGACTTTCGTTTTGTTGTATAAAACGTGGTTCTCTGCCAGCCTTCACCTTTTAAATTGTTTTGTAATTTTCTTTGTCATTACACTCCATCCTGCGTTGTCTGCATACTTCCATGATCTTACATTATTAAAGTATTCAGTCTCGTAACTCAAATAACTGGGGAAAAAAATGCTCAGTTAAGTACGTTTTTCTATAGTACGGTAATCTCTCTCTCTCTCTCTCTCTCTCTCTCTCTCATGTTGCACCCACACACACACATACAACCTAAGCTATACGTAACAACAGTCTTCGGAGGAAAAATCTGGTTCTTCACAAACAACAAACAGTAGATATCCTAAGTAAAAACACATACTTGCATACCCTCAACAGACAAAAAAAAAAAAAGTCAGAATACGCATATATTCTAAAATGCATGACGGAGAGTTTTATAAGACTGCTGTACACTGAATGTTCCTTGTCCACTACCATGTTAGTCATAGAAGCAAAAATAATGTAACGTCAGTCAGATTTTTACCTAGTGAGAAGTGCAAGAGACGTGTAAATATTAATCACATAGGCCAGGTACATTTCACTGAGTCTTTTCGAGTCGATACTTACTTGACTCTGGAACCAGCTTGACAGGACTCGCGATGGGGCTTGCAGAACATCCTCACTTTAAATCATAAAACACAAATGGTTTTCTAGTCTAATGTCGTTCCTACAGTTAACAGGAAAAAATGTCTATATAAAACAGGCACCTAAAACAAGCACCTGAAATGTAAAATAATAGCTGCATGTCTTAGTTTGGGGGAATTTGTGAATGTGTTCGTTGTCGATTGTGCTTTGTGTGTTGTGGTTATTCCTTACCCACGAAGTACTGCCCATGCACGCTGTGTTAAACCCCGACACTTCTTCCTCCCAGTGAAATTTCACTTGCACACCATTCATCCTTGCATACTGGTGGCAAACCATAAATCAGCTTCGCTGTCCATATGATTAAATCAAACTAATCAAGAATAAAAAGGAAGTAAAAGTGTTAATGGAAATAACTGTTGAGCCCCGTGAACACAATGAAACACTCTCCATTTTATTTTTGGCACATTCAGGTCATTATTAGTTAGCATAGAAGAGGCGTTTCAGATTAAAGAGGCTAGATATAGCGTTCAATAATCCCGTCACTACTTGTGGCATATATATATATATATATATATATATATATATATATATATATATATATATATATATATATATATATATATATATATACTGTATATATAGATAGATAGATAAGTACATACATACATAGATAGATACGTACATACATACATACATACATATAGATATATAGATATAGATATATAGATAAAGATAGAAAGATAGATAGGAAAATAGATATAGATATAGATATAGATATTATATATATAAAGATAGATAGATAGATATAGATATAGATATAGATATTATATATATAGATAGATAGATAGATAGATAGATAGATAGATAGATAGATAGATAGATAGATATATATATATATATATATATATATATATATATATATATAATCACAAAGAATTTTAACTTACGAAAATGAGTCGCAATAAACAAAGCAGCCATATTCCCATGGCCGGCCACGATAATAACACACACACACACACACACACATTCCGCTTGCAGCCTTATAATTTGCAATGCAGACGACGTGCGTGTAACAACGCCCTCCTGTACTTAACATGTATGCTGGCTTAAATACTTGGATTTCGTGTCCGTTTGCCTGGCTAGTCTGGGCTGTATCTGGGTTATAATTTGTGTGTGTGTGTGTGGGGGGGGGTTATGTAGATGCATGTGTGTTTGTATGTGCGTAAAATGCCGTGTTTGTACTTGTGAGTGCTTTGTACGAGGGGTAGCATGCATCTTTGCGTGTTTCCTCTGTGTGTGTGTGTGTGTGTGTGTGTGTGTGTGTGTGTGTGTGTGTGTGTGTGTGTGTGTGTCTTCTTGATGATTCATTTGGTGTAGAGACTAATACCTATAAAACTTCTATATTTATTCTACATTTGACTAGTTCAATCTGCCCTTATTTTCAGTCGCGTTTTCTTGCTAGGTTCCTTTCTTTTGGTCTCTCTTTCTTGCTTAATTGTGGCAGACACTTCTACCCTTCAGATTTTACTGATTCCGACCAAACCAGGACAGACTGACCGGCCAGCGACCTAGTTGTGTGGCAAGGTTTTGGTTACTAAGGAACTAATAGTTTCTAGCAACTGCCGAAAAAACGTTTTTTTCGTACTTTTCACGATTTGAGCTGTAGAAGCATTACTAACTGGCGTAGAGTGTTCTGACTTTTTTAGGCGTAATCTTGAGGTCATTCCTCATCGGAATGACCTCCTAGTTCCCCAGCGGGTCAATGGTATTGAATGAAAGTTTGCATGCATATAGAAACTGACTAGTACTACAACTTTCTACCGTACACCCATGTGCTACATTGGCTAGGTCAGGCGTCAAAGGTTATCAACTGCGAAAACGGGGAAAATAGCTGAAATCACGCCTATGATCGCACGAAATGCTTAGCTCCGAAGATTATTAAGGCACGGCCACGATTCTTGAGTGAAATGTTGCATTTAATGTCGAAACTCACTTCTAGTCACTGGCAGTGTCACGTTGAAGTTGTACCTCTTGTGGACCATTCCGTGTATTTCAAGTTCCCTAGTTCCACAGTGGGTGGATGGAATCGAATGAAAGTTTGCATACTTATGGACGTTAATGAGTGCTACAAATGTGCATCATACATGTATGACCTACAGTATATCCGCCACGTCAGGGGTAAGATGTGATCAAATGCACTTCAGCAGAAAGTCGCTAAAATCACGACAAGGCTCACGAAAAATGCTAAGGATCCAAAGGTTATTGGCCCAGAGCCATGCTTCTTGGGTGGGATGTTGTCCTTTGATTCCGCCATGCAGGAGTGACTCTTCATACCGTAACTCACTTCCGATTGCTGACAAAGTTTGGTCCGCCTAGAGCTGGCCATCGTCCCCTACCGGCTTGTTTATCTATTTATTATACGAGTGTGTACTTTTTATTGTTATAGCTTAAGTTTATGGTGGTGAGTTTCAGATTAAGCAAACAAAATATACTTTGACATGTGTTTTTATTTTCTTATGATTCTATGCCATTTCCAGGCGAAATTATTCTAACTGTGTTAACCTTGTCCAGCTTAGGGTACTAGTTATAGCCTCGATTAACCCTCTCAGTACGCAAGACCTCTCTGTAGTTGAATAACATTGAATAACATTGTCTGGTGGCAGCAAGAATAAGCTGAAAAGGATATCACTTGGATTAGGTATCTGAGAAATAATGTACAATCGATCACAGCAGAATCACGCTGGGAGGGTCTGATGATATACGATGTGATAAATGAAGCTCGTGATAACCCAAGAACATTAATGGCTCTTCATATTAATGTACAGGTAATGACAACACCAAGAAAAACGAAGTGTCAAGCACGTGATTAGGGCTATCAATGTGGGGGGAGGGGGGACCACAAGACATATTGCGGTATCCTTCGTCGGTGGCGTCTCTTTCCCATGCAAAGTGTGCCTGATACACGTATGAGTTATGACTGTGTATACTGTACTGTCGGGATCAGAATTCCAATCATCTCTCCTGCTTCTCATTCCATGCACTCTGTTAATCGTGAATCCGCAACAACCGACACTGTTTACTTCATTTGTCCACATATTAGTAGCATTATTGTCGGTTGCTGTGGATTTAAAACAACTGATTTTCAAAATCCATACATGGAAAGGCTGAACAAACAACAGGACTTTAACAGCCGATAGCAGAAAGGGGCTTACGGGTTTTATATCACAGTGAGAACTTCGGATTTAGGTTCTACTCTGTGGAATGCATGGAGAGAGAGGAACTGACTTTGTTTTTCTTTTCTTTTTTTCTTTTCTTTAAGAATGCTCCCCATTCATTCTTTTCTTTTACAAAACTCCCCATTCATTCTTTTCTTTAACAAACCTCCCTACTCATTCTTTTCTTTAACAAAGCTCCATATTCAGCTCAGTTGACGACTAAGTATAGCCCGATTGGAGTGTTGATTTGATTTAGTAACTAAGGAGACATTCTTGTTTCAGAACTAAGACTCTTCGAATTTCATACAGCTAGACTTTGTATTCAAACTGTTGGAGTGGCTTAGGTCGGTCAAGTAAAAACACGCGATAGACAGGTGTATGTCACTGAGGTGGATATGAGAGAGAACAGGGACACCAAGAGTGAAGTGGAGAGACAAGGCGTAGTAGAGAGGGGAATCATCCACAAGAATCGTGTCATCGATCAAAACCCGCCTGAAACCAGATTGTTGATGCTGTTTTTATGGACTCTAAAATGAAGTTGCCGTTCTCCTATCGTCCACTGTCTTACATTCAGAGTACGGGCAGGAAGGGAGCTGAGGCATGCTCGCACAACCAAGCAGTGGAACCTCTTAATTGTATCAGTGTCAACACGTGAAGGCATCCATCTCCATCACGTCTGAAAAGATGTTGTGACACGAGAGAGAGAGAGAGAGAGAGAGAGAGAGAGAGAGGGAGAGACAGACAGACAGACAGACAGACACACACACACACACACACACAGACAGACAAACAAAGACAGACAGAGACAGAGACAGACAGACAAAGACAGAGAGAGAGAGAGAGAGAGAGAGAGAGAGAGAGAGAGAGAGAAACAGGATTTCTCTGGTAACAGTATAAGCAAGAGTACGAGTATTTAGTTAGGACTCGAGGATGTGGAGAGTTAGGTGTCTGTGGTGTCTGTGCATGGAGGTGATGGCCAGAATCGATGAACATAAATTGCAGATGACTGTACATGAATAAGAGTGATGTGTCGTGGGTGGGAAGATACCTAATTACTGAATAGAGAAAAGAATGTTCGTCAGTCCTTTGTCGCGGCCACCCCTCATATGATACCTCAACAAAACACTTAGGGAAAATCGACAGGTGTATGTGCTTATCACCGTCAAAACAATACCTTTTTTTTTTGGGGGGGGGGTGTATGTCCAGTCGACTATATTCAGTTTAGGAAAGATCTGTCCTAATGAAAGGATTAATGAAGTCTATTATTCCCTCATTTTACAGAGTCTCTTTACTTGAATTATATCACCTGAAAGAGGCAGAATAACAAGGAAAAGGACAGACAAACGAAAATGTCATCGAAGCAAAGTTGTACGATGACTGTCTTGTTTAATTCAGCTCTAGTAACAAATTCTAGATGACAGAGATTCCCCGCCGCCTATTCTAAGGGGCGATAATCTCTTCACAGGTTTTTATTATGACTATCCTCATGCGTTCGTGTAAACTGTCATGGGTTCTGCGAAATATCAGCAGGTGGAGGCGAATATATCCTGATTTATATATTTATAGGTTGGACATAAAAACACGTGCGCTGAAGCAAGGAGAGAGAGAGAGAGAGAGAGAGAGAGAGAGAAATGTGATGGTGATTTATAGTTCTTAAATAATATTCAACGCAATTTTTTGCTTTTGCACATAAGAAGAGAGATCAGTATACCGGGAAATTACACTTCTTCACAACGATTCTCTTTTTCTTGCCTTTTTTATTATGAATGCTACAAAACTGTTGTAATTATGAGTATGGACCTGTCTTTCCTTTTCTTTTTCTTCTTTATCTTCCATCTTTTCCCACTTATATATGGCGTCCATGTGTTTGGTCAATCTTCGCCATACAGCTCGGACTTGTGCCTCAGTTGCTATCCTGGTTTGATCTGCCATTCTAGTTTTTGCTGATTTAACTGCAGGATGCCATTCTTGACGCCAACCTTCCCCATTTATCCGGGCTTGGGACCGCCACCGTGTTGAACTGTCTTGCCCCGTCCCTAAGTGGTTTCGGGGGGTGCTTTTAGTCTGACTGCTGTTAACAGGCCCTTCTAGCATGATCCTACAATGTCGAATCTGTACACAAGCCTGCTTATCACTGTAAGGTAACACTTCGCAAACAAACTGGTCTCCACCTAGAAAAGACGACCACCACTTTTTCTGGCTAGGATTTTGGCTCTGGAGTGTCTTAGGAGAGGTGGGGGTTGAGGTGTCCTTTCCGTTATCCTTCGTGCCCACCTCGTTCCTACCCTCGAATGGTTTCCACCTTTCCCGGTTGGGGTTCTGACCCAAGAGGGTCTCGGGAGAGGTTGGGGGATCAGGTGGCCCTGCACCCTCTTCGTCCCAACCCCCCGAGGGCCACCACATTTTTTCCAGTTGGGGCTCTAACTCAAAAGGGTCTCGAAAGATGTCTGACTGCTGCTAGTAAGCCCTTCTAGTATGGTTGCACCTATCTAGTCCGGTCCTACTAGGTCGAAGCAATAATCAAGTCTGCTCACAACTGAAAGGTAGCACTCCACGAGACGAGTATGGACCAGTCGTTCTAACGTTGACAGATATTATTACCCTCAAATGCTTGTCTACAAAAGTTTCTTCTACACTATATAAAACATTTGTTCCGTGGTCAAGTGCAATAACAAATGCGACATCGTGGCTCAGGAATTAAAATGAATCACCTACTTGACAATGACTGCTTTGCATATTGCTCAGTTGAAGTAAAATGTCTCGCTTTAGAAATGTTAAACTGATTATATACATCCATGACTAGAAGGCACTCTGAGAGAGCATACCTCCGCCAATGTCATTGCCATTAAAAAGAATCCGGATCCGGATCCATGAAGATATTGTGTGGAATACATAGGATCCGGATCCACCCCAAAATTTAACCAATTCTTTCTTGGCCCATGGACCACCCTTCCCCAAAAGGTTTATTGAAATTCATTGAGAACCTTTCAAGGTATTGTGCTTGATACTTCGGATCCTCATCCGAATCCACCCAAAAATTTAATCAATTCTTTCTTGGCCCATGGCCGACCCTTCCACAAAATTTCATTGAAATTAACTAATAACTTTTGGAGATATCACGTGGACAAATAAACAGACAAACATCGGTGAATACATAACCTCCTCCAACTTCGTTGGGGGAGGTAACAGTGAAAGGTAAATATAAAAAAAAATGGCTCCCTAATTAAGTGTTCCGTCTGGGTGTCTGTCAGGAGGAAAATTATAAAGTCCCATTGCTTAATAATTAGAGCAAATTGCAATAATCGCTTAGTTGTCTGGTGATTTGAAGCTCTTGTTGGGGCGAAGGTCATGTGCCTTACACGCGTGGATATTAATAACTTGGAGACGGAGTTATGCCACTAAGCGTGTAAGCCAGCCACCTACCCTTCATTGTTAAGTATGTGTTAGACTACGGCAATTGATATTCAACTCGTACAGCTCGTATGGGATAATATGTGACTGAGTTTTACGCACAGTAAAATAAACTGGGGAAATATGCACAAAGTATCTTAACCAGTTTTTATAAGCAAATAGCCACAGCAGTATCATCAGAAGTTAATGATTTCCAGCAGGTCACAATGATTTTTTTTTTTTTTCACTGCAGAGATCATTTTATTATGACTGTGATGTGGATGGTGAAGATAAAAGTTGAAGCAAGCATTATGATACCTGTTTCATCACTTTGCAGATCCAGCGTCACCCAAACTGAGGCGATATCAAGCTTGACCTGCCACGTTTCTGAAGATGCAGATTCTATCATGAGACGAAGATGACGAGTCTAGTTGGCCCTCCACTGAACCCCCATTCATCTGATACAAATTTTGAGTTTTGGAGAATACTTAGTGTGAGAATCTATTCAAGACAAGCCTAAACCCATAATCAAACAGAAAGACAGCTGGGAGGTTTTTGAGGACGTAGTTCGCCCTTCACAGAACCCGTGCATCTAGTAGTTTCTGAGGCTTGAAAAAGTTTAACATAGTGTGAGAACCTACTCTGTCAAAGCCTGATCCACAGGCAAGCAGGAACACAGCTGAGTGGTTCGTGGGTGTCTGGTGGTGTGCAAGGACTTGGTGTGTACAGAATGGGTTGTGGGCTGAGCTCAGAGGCTGCGGGGACACTGTCAATCCCGGTAAGTGCAGAAACCTATTGAATGGCAAAGTTTGTTCGTTTCATTCTGAAAAGTTTTGTACAATCCATGCGTCATCCTCTTTCATTTGATGGCAACGACGCCATCTCTGGCTGCATCTTTGTTCAATGCCTTTAACCTAGTTGTCATTTTCTAGGACCTCATACCAAGTCTTCGTAGATCTACTTTTGGACACCCTGTCTTCCATTTTCGTCAGGACTTTTGACCTAGTTTCCATCCCCACATGTCCAAATTACCTCAGTCGACCCCCATCCATCACACAACTAGTGCTTACAATTCCCAGGCGAACTCATAGCTGCTCATTCTCAGTTCCGCCATTTGCTGCGTTGTTGTTCTGGGCAGCACTGCACAACCATCTGGTTATCTTCATTTCCATATAATAGTCAGCATATGTCCTCTTTCACAACCCAAGTTATACTACCGTAAAGCATTACACTTCTCACACTTGTAGCATACAGTACAGTCTTAGCGTCAAGAGAAACCTCCGAGTTATTGAGGGCGGTGATTATTCCTTAACCCTGCTTAGGAACACCTGGGTCTGACAGACCTGGTTGATCGTGTCCGTACTCCAGTTCGGAACTTCTAGATGCCTTGGATCCCGATCCTTCTCCATAGCTTCTTATCTTTTTGTGTCCATGCAAAGTGTAGGGGAGCTACTTTTGGTTGTCTCTCTCTCTCCCTTTTTTTGCTTTATATCACTCAGACGGAGCATTTGGGTCTGTGAGACCCACGTGTACCTGATGAGGTATATCATATTTGTTCTCATTTTCAGGTTGTTTCAGTGCTGTGTGGGATCCACTCCTCCCATCATGAAGGACCTCCATTCCTCAAGTTGTGACACAAGTGCTAGGCTGATAGTGTTCTTTGTTTTCTTGTACGGCTACTACCAAAAAAGAAAAATGTTTTTTTGTCAATGTTCTAGGTGAATACTGGAACGCTGGAAAAACTTACTGTCTACCATAACACCTTCATTACGATGACGTCTTGTTTTATTATGTTTTTGCTACATTAAGCACAAATTTATTGCAACTTGAGAAAAATTTATTGCAACTTAGTGTTCAGTCAGCTAGTGGCCCAGTTCCGTTAGTTAAAAAAAAAAAAACTATATCTACTTCTTGCCGTCCCCAGGGCAGCCCAGACGAGGCACTTGAGTTCGCCCTTCGGCACGGAGACTCAGAGGCGCTGCAGACGGCCATCGACACTCACGCCAATGTCAACAAGAAATTCACAGATGACCAGGGCCACGAATACACCGCCCTCCACGTCGCCGCCAAGATGGGCAACGTATCAGCCATCAGCCTCCTAATTAAGGTTGTTGGGAAGGGCTTGGGTTGGGCCATTGCTTAGGGCCATAACACTTTAAAGTTCCTATGCATACAGCTGTTATTGAGTTACTGCTTAGGACTATTAATACTCCCAGGCTCTTATGGCCACTCTCAGCCACTGTTTAAGGTTCTAGGGAAGGGTTTGGTGGGATTAGTACATAGAGCCTTTAACACACTCAGGCTTCTGTGCTCACTCTCAATTATTTCTTCTGGTCGTAGAGATATACTGAGGTTACTGCTTGGGGCCATTAACACAGAGGCTACCTTCCATACATCAGCTGCTCTTTAAGGCTGTAGTGAAGGACTTTGTGTGGGGTTACTGCACAAGATCATTAACAGTCTCAGGCTCCTACACACACTCTTAGCTACTCCTTGATATTGTTCGGAAGGGCTTGAGTGGCGTTGCTGCATACCGTTATAAACACGCTCAAGCTCCTGTGGTCACTCTCAACTTTCCCTTAAGGTTTTGTGAAATGATTTGTGTGGGGTTACTACACAGGGTCATTAACACACTCAGGCTTCTGTGCAAACTCTTACCCACTCCTTAAGGATGTAGGGAAGGGCTTTGACGGGTTTGATGCTTTGGGTCATTAACACTTAGGGTCATATAAAAAGTACAGTAGCTTTGGAGATTTCGTGAAAGTTTCTCAGTGATATATCTTGCACACAACCCTACAATATCCTCTTGAATGTTACCGATGCAAAATTTGGCAATATTTTAAAACTATAAACAGCAGATAAGAGAATGCTTAGGAATAATATGCAAAATAAGTCGCTAATGAAGAGATGCAACGAAGTCTCCCTTGCTTCTGGAAATTGGCCGTCAGGTTCATATGACTCGCTACCAGCCGAGTGAAGTCATGTGGTTTTCACTGGCGCAGAAAACTAGAGTTCTCCCGACCATGAGAAGGATTATGATGATTGTACTAACACTTTCAGGATCGTATTCTCACTTTTAGCTGGATAAAACTTGTTTGACTTTGCTTGGAATACAGCACTAGGACTGGCCCGATCATAAAAGAATTGGTGTGTGTGTGTGTGTGTGTGTGTGTGTGTGTGTGTGTGTGTGTGTGTGTGTGTGTGTGTGTAACAGACAGACACACAGAGACAGACAAAAAAATAGAGACACTTGGGTCTTCTTTGTAGCATCAATATTCACCTCAGTGTTCCTTTGTAATACCAGTCGCCTTTTATTACAGCAGGAAAGTATAGTAATAAGACAGAACAGGTGTACAAGACTTACACCTCAATAACCCACCCCTTTACGACCTATAATGTGCGGTTCCTCAGGCGATGAAACTAATGACACAGGCTTCATACACATTACTCGGTATTGCCATTCTAGGGGGTGGATGGGGACGCATTCTGAAACCTAATTTGTTGATATTATTGTTATCGAGTCACACACACACACACACACACACACACACTGGTGCAGTGGTAACGTTCCCGCTTGCCAACTGGTGGACGGGAGTTCGCTCCTCGCTCAGGTTGCGAAAAGTTTCACTGACAAAGTGGGTGGTTACTGTCCCCCTTGAGCAAGGGGACGGGTGTGTGTGTGTGTGTGAAGGTCACAGCCTTGCCCTTAGATCGGACTATATGAGCTCTCAGCTCCCTTCCGGGAGGGTAAAAGCTGACGATCACGACCATCAGCTGATCCTGACCGACCCGGTGAATTAATTACACACACACACACGCACACACACACACGCACACACACACACGCACACACACACAAACACACACACACACATACACACACACACACACACACACACACACACACACACACACACACACACACACACACACACTAGTTGATATCGTACGTAGGGCAATATTGCAGGTAGAGTGACAAATCTACGTTCACTCTGTCACTCATACAAGCTAATTGTGTGTGTGTGTGTGTGTGTGTGTGTGTGTGTGTAATCCCGACCCCTTTAGGGATGACGTGTCACTGGCCACGTGACAAGGTACACAAGAACAGTTTTGCTGTGTTTTTTTGTGTGTGCGTCATTAGACCCACTAACTAGACACGGATGGCCACTGAATTCATCCACACTGTCGCAGACGGAGCTGAACATCATTTACTGACAGTACATCACTCCTTTTTCATGGTGATTTCAGACAATTCCCCGTTGTATACAAATTCCCCTCAGTTATTGTCCCTGATATTACTATTCCACTAATGAATTATTCCCTACACCTACAATTTTTATGGTGCTGGAGAGACGCCTTCACGTGGTGTCACCGATATGGGTAGGCGACTTCACTGCCCTAGTATACAATCGTCCCTCAGCTCCCTCCTTATCCCCAGACAGAAGTTTGATGTTTGACAACCTGAGATGACGATAGCCTATTTCCTTTTGTGTACCATTCACTTGATATATTAATTCCTACCACTGTCTAAAGTATACTATTCAAAGGATATAGTACGCTGATATATTAACCCCTTCTTAACAAGATGAAAATAGCTAGCATCAGTAAGGCAACAACATGCTATTTTCTATCATATTCTGTTGTCCCTTGTATGCCATTCCTTGACATATTACTGCCCTTGGGTTACTGTGACTCCCATACTACTGCCCAAGATACTGTTTCCAAAATATTACCGCTTCCTATATACAGTGCTTCCTTCGGTGCACTATACTTTTGTCGCTCTAACTTGGTATAGATATTTCTCCTTTTTTTGGCTTATTTCTTGCATACTTGGACCCTCATACTACTCTCCTATATATACTTCCCCAGATATACTACACCCCTGATATACTCCTCTTGTATACCAACCCCTCATACTAACAGGCAGATGCTAGTATAATAAAGAGAGAGGTGGTACGTAAATAGCGCTCCACTAAAAACTCAGCCAACTGGTGTTGCAGGGACGGCTCATCCTGCTGATATGGGGTGGGAGTACGAAAAAATAAATGATACAGGACAGACGCCGACACTGACTGAGCCGTCCTATCAAAACACGAGAAAATTCCTGGAGAGTTGGAAGTGGAGTGTTATATATTGCCCATCATACTCCCCCTGATATATTTCTCCCTGGCATACTTACCCCCTCCCCCTCATACCAACAAGTAGATACAAGTGTGACAAAGATATACTAATGTTTCTAATTTACTCCAGCCCTCACACTACTGCTCAGTTATACTTCTCGTGATAAACTGCCCTCCAGATTTACGGTACTAACCCCACCCACCCTCTCACAACTAACAGGCTGGTGCTAGAGTGACAGAGATGGACAGTCGAGGCAACACACCCCTTCACATTGCGGCCAAGCACGACAGAGCTGAAGCCTTGAATGCACTCGTTGATGTAAGTACCCATGCCCGACTCCTCAGTACTCACACTCTCGTCTTTGTAAGTACAGAAACCCCCACTCTTTAGGTACTTTAGTGGCTCTTGTAAGTATTAGCACCCTAGTAAATGTATTATATTTGCCCTCCTCTTGGGTACATAAGAATATTCGTATTGGAAACACCATAAGCAACGTTTAGTTAGTATAATATTCCAACTATATCTGTTTATATAGTATGTTTTATGTTAATTCTGTACCATATCTATATATATTTATTCTGTACCAATGTAATTGTGTTTAAATATTATTCCACACATGTTAATAGGGTGCTTGCTTAATTTTAAATGTTTGTTTTTTACTTAGTTACAAAAATGTGTTTATGCAGGACTGTCTTGGCGTATGTGTTAATTAGGTATTTATAACTTTGAGTTTATTCAGCACTATTTAACCTTATATACGAGTATCAATTAGGCAATTAGTTGTGGGTGTCTTTTTTAGTAATAATCACTTCAGTACTATGACGATTTATTTTATTTTTTTGCTGCAACCAGACGCTTTTATTCATCGCTGAAGGCTACTGTATTCCCATTGTGAAGGATTAGAAACAGTGCTCCCAAACTCTCCGTTACCCTAGATTTTCTTGACTTTTAATGAATCGTCCGGAGGCTGCTAGAACAAGATGAATAAAAATGTCGTAGTGAAGGCGTTTAGTGTGTGTGTGTGTGTGTGTGTGTGTGTGTGTGTGTGTGTGTGTGTGTGTGTGTGTGTGTGTTTATATGATTATCTGCATAGTCAGTAATATCAGTGATTATTCTTCACCATCTCCTCCTCATCATCACCCCCTCCTCCCATTTTCAACCCCGCCACCTCTTCCTCTCTCTCTCTCTCTCTCTCTCTCTCTCTCTCTCTCTCTCTCTCTCTCTCTCTCTCCCTCTCTCTCTCTCGCTACGACAGTATTCCTTCTCCCCTGTTTTCCATTTTCTTCCTTTCTTCCACGTCTCCTTCCTGCTTGCTAGTCTGTCCCTTTGCTTTTTCTTCGTCTACCCTTCCTCGATCCCTTCTTCCCTCTCTCTCCTTCCACCTCTCCCACCCTCCTTCCCTTCCCGTCTCTCTTCCTCTCTTCTCTTCTCTTCTACCTCTCCCTCCACCTTTCCATCCATCCATCCATCCCTTCAATTTCCTTTTCATTTCGCCTCTCCCTCCCTGCCTCCCTCCTTCTCCCTCTCTTTTCTTTCATCATTCCGTGTCTGATTACCACTCTCACTTTTCCTCCTCCCTCTCTCTCTCCCTTTCTCATTTCCTTCACCTCTCTCCCTACTACCACCCAAACTGTGAGTCATCTTCCTTCCCCAGTTCATAGCTCTTCTTTTTTTACATTTCCTTTTCCCCTACCACTGTTATTTTTTTTTCCTCCCCCCTCACCTTTTTCTCCTTTCTCCACCTCCATCCTCCTTCTCCCTTCCTTCCTTCCTTCCTTCCTTCCTTCCTTCCTTCCTTCCTTTCTTCCTTCCTTCCTTCCTTCCTTTCTTCCTTCCTTCCTTCCTTCCTTCCTCCTCTTTCCTTTCTTCCTGCCACTTCTTTTCTTCTTCTTACTAATTCTATACTTCTCACTTATTACCAATTGCTTGCTATTCGCTCTGTTTCTTTTGTCCCTGTCGTTTCCTCGCTCTTCCTCTCTCGCCTCTTCCTATCCTCTCTTCTACATTCTTCGTTTCTTTTTCCTCTCATTTTCCTCCTTTTCAATCTTTCTTTTTTCCCTTCGTTTTTCTAGTTCCCTCCATTTCTTCACCATCCAGACTTCTCTTTGTCTCATTCTCCCCCTACTTTTTCTTTCTCCTATTCCTCCCTTCTTTAATTCGTTTTGTTTCTCTTCTTTCACTTCCTCCAGCCCAATATTGTGAATCGCCTGGTGTTCATAGTTTACAGTTTTTACTCTTATCTCGTGTTTCTCCTCCTTTCTTCCTCTTGCGTTCCCCCTACCATCAGTTTTTCTCTCCTTCTCCCTTCCCTTTTCCTCCCTACTCTTCATCCCTCCTTTCCTCTTCCTCTCCCTCCACCCCTACATGTGAGTCACCTGCCTTTCCCAGTTCATATCTCAAGCTTACTTCTCCCTCACTTTTTCCATTCTCCCTTTTTATCTCCTTCCCTCCCTCACTTCTCCATTCCCTCCCTCACTTCTCCCTTCCCTCCCTCAATCCCTGTCTTCTTTCCTCCCTTTCTCTTCTCCCTCCCCCCTATCTTACCCTCCCTGTTCTTAAGAGGAATACAAAAGAGTACAAAGGAAAGTAAACAGCAACAAACCTCTTGATCCTTTCGAGTCTTTTTGTCACAGGGACAGTTATAACGAACGAAAGCATCCTATAAGTTACAGGCATGGATAGATAGTGGATAGAAAAGCAGGAAGACAATCCTTAACCAGCCTCCCTCCCTTCCTTCTACTTGTCCCCTCTTCCTCCCTCCCTTGCTGCCGCCCTCTTCTAGTTTTCCTTACTTATATTCCTCATTCCCTCCCTCTCCCTCCCCCCCTACCTCTTCCTCCTCCTCCTACTCCTCCATTTCCCCCCTCCCTCCCTCATCTTCTTCCCTTTCACTCTCTCCCTCTTTTATTCTCTTCCTCCTTCTCTCATCTATTTCTCCCTCCCTGACACCTCTCTCCTTCCTCCCTTTTCTGTTATCCCCTTCTCTCCCTCCTCTTTCCTCCCACCCTGTCCTCCTTTAATCTTCCTTTGTCTTTTTCCTTTCCTCCTCTATTCTTCCTCCCTCCTCTATTTTCCCCCTCCTTCTATCTTAATTCTTCCTCTCTTTCTTCCTCCTCCTGCATGCTCCTCACTTCTTTTCATTCCTTTCCCTCCACTTCTCCCTTTACCTCTCACTCTATCCTCTCCCCTTCCTCCTCCTTCCTTTATCCTCCACTCTCTTCTACCTTCTGCTTCTCACTTCCTCCTCTATTCCTCCCTCTCTCCCTCCTTCCTCTAGTTAATATCATCCATCCTTTCCCTTCTCCGCTCCCTCCTCCATCCTTCCACCCCACCCTCCTCTCGTCCCCTTCACTTCCTAGAGTATGCCGGGGAATAATTAATCATCTTCTCCCCTTGCACCACCACCACCAGAAATATTACTCGCCCGCCTAACAGTCTGCCTATCTGTCTGTCTACCTGCCTGCCTATCTGTCTGTTTGCTTGTCTGCCTGTGTACTCTAACTCCCTTTTTTTATTATCTAACCTTGCTTGTTTTAAATGCCAGATGATTTTATTGAGTGGATACATATTCTAGCTGATCACTTGTTTGTTCCACCTCAGTGTTGGATTTCTGAAGATATAGGGTTAAGGAAAATATTCTTTTATCCCTGAGAGTGGAGGATTTTGACCTTTGCTTTGTCCTTGACCTTTGCTTGATTCTTCTCAAAGTCGACTTTATCTGTTTTAATCTGAACTCTTCCACAAAGCTTGCTCTGCATAGGATAAAAACTTCTAAAACTGACCTTGCCATGTTGCCTTGACCTTTGACCTAGTGTTCTGAAATATAAATAGTTCAGCCTTTTACGTGATACTCATCCTCCAGGTTTGACCCAGATCATATCGAAACTGCTGTAATTATTTTGTTAACACACAGACATACTGGTCGGTGTTCTAGTACGGTTAGGAAGCTTACTAACACCTCTTCCTTCCCGACTTATTTCTGATTAGCTCCGTTGCTGCATACTTGTTTTTTATTCTTGCAATCTATGTCGATATTGAAAAGACATACGAAGCAAACCAGGGGATATTAACGAGTAGTTTGGAAAACAATTAGTTTAGGAAGAGGTGTTAGGGAGACGAGAATACGAGCCTGGGTGTTAAAACTGATACCACTAATCCTCACATGGGAGACCTTTAATACTCTGTTCCACCACAGCAGACGACTTTATTCAGGCGAAAATGAGTCATAGGAGCCTGAGAGCGTTCACCAATCTCCACGATATGCAAGAGATCTATAGCAGTTAATTATTGTTGAAATCTTGGTTGCATTTTTCAAGTACTATTCGCTTCAGTTTGGTTGATAAGTGTTTACAAGCTGTATGGATAAGGATAAAGATATACACAGGCCACATTAGTCGTATTTTTCCTTCATGTGACGTTGCCACAGATATATGCAAGCTACCTACCTATGTTCAGCGATCCTACTCACAGAGGGTCCTAAAATCTATTTACTCTAAGGTGACCTAAAATTACCGTTTCTACATCTCGAATACTGAGTTACAACATTTGAATACGACACAAGTAAAAAAGAAGTGTTTTGGGTATGTTGCAGAGGTAAAACACTTTTTCTGCTGCTGAGCTTCGTGAAATAAGCTGCAACAGGACAACAATATGAGACAAGTTAAAGTGAAACGAGCACAAGCAATTTTACGATAAGCAAATCTCCATAACCGTCAAATATTATCATGAATAATTTTGCTACTGCCGTATTCTTCAGCCTAGTAATTCTCCCAGTTGGCTATGCAGTGTTTGGCAGCTGCATCAGTGAAGATAAGCGTATAAATAAGAAATTCTTGACACAGTTTAAGCTCAAGTGAATATATTAAGTTGGCCCCTGAAGTAACGTGGTCCAGACTCGACACCCTCCACCTGGCAGGGAATAATTGGCACTGTCTGGTATTACTTTTGTTTTGTTTTATTTTCTTTCTTTAACACCTTCACTGCTGCGATTTTTTTAATACTAACACACAATTATAACCTGCTTAGGTATGCCGTTTTGATGTAGAGTGGGTCTGATATATGCTTAAATAACCCATTTGCTACGAGAAGGGCCCTCCAAAAACTGAAAGCAGACGTCTGGCAGTAGCAGACATACTCGTATGCTGTAAAAAGATAACATCGATCTAAATGTGCTAATAACACCCCGCCAGTATGTACTGCTAGCACCAGCCACCCTTCTTACACGTCACGCCTCCCACTCTACTAGCCTTCCTCACCGACAGTATAATAATGATACCGGCAGCAGTAACGCCCACACTATCGCCTTGATTGAGTTATCCCTCGGGCTGCAGAGCTCTTGCCTAAATTAAATGCCCAGGCAGTTTCGCTCCAGGCAGTTTCGCTCCAGGCTTAGCCCTTTCTCAGCGAATGCGTAATGTCCATTTTATTCTGGCTAAAACCAAACGATTTTATTCTTATAAACACCAGGAGAATTTATTGTTTAACGACTGACTATTTTATTCTGGATAATGCCAGGCAATTTTATTGTTATTAACCCCGACAATGTCAGTGGGCTGAGGAAGGGGGACCTTCAGGGTGAAAAGGATAAAAACGTTCTCCAGTAACTTCCTTCATTAAGTTGGGTCTCGTAGAACCTGTGAAATCAACTGGAGATAGCAGAAGTAAAAATCTTAAATTACTGCAGAGAATAGCTAATGGAGACGTTTTGTTTACCTCTTCAGTACATGAGAATTTTAATGTAATCGTCTGGGGATAACAAGTAATAAAAAAAAATAAATAACTTTGATAATGGATTGAATACTGAAGAATTTTTCTTTCTCCATTACTATGAGAGGTGTTTCCTACGAAATAGACGTCCAAGCCATAAGTGTGGAACGTGTCCAAGAGTGTAGTGTTTTACATCTGGCCTTCTGGGGGCTACAGCTGCCTTTTTTTTTTTTTTTATAAGTAACTAGTACCACTGGAAGGCAATTTTCACAACAATTTAAAAAGTACTACATAATGGCTTAATACTCGTAGTTGAGAGAAAAAGATTTTGATCATTTCTAACCGTGCTTTTTTTTTCTTCTTCTTTTTTTCGTTTTTTGCTTATACAGCATTTAGCTCTTCCAGGGGCGAGGTCCGGTACCACTAGAAGACAATTTTCATGACAATGTCAAAAATATTTGGCATCCCACGACTGGATTAAAAGCAGAGAAGAAAACACAATTTTGGTGCTCTTCAAGCAACGAAACTTTATAAGCCATAAGGGACAAGAACTTGACAGAGCAAATTTCCGCTGAAGTATAGCATTCAGCTCGCATCGCCATCTCGAACAATAAAGCCTGTTAACAGTAGGAAAAATATTAAAAATACATGTCATTTGAAAGAGGATTAGACGCAGTGGTAATCAGTCAAGGCGTAATTGACGGTTGGCCAAGATTTGGCCGGGTTCACCAAGTCATAATTGTTGTCAGGATTTCCCTTCCTGTTTGTTTTCTTGTTTTTCTTATTCAGTGTGTAACTCTTCATTGTTTACCGCTCCAGTCACTCACCTGTCCATTTTAACTGATAGCATTTTCTAGTCACATGACTCCCTTTAGTGTCTTCCATTACGTCCTGTCATTCATTTCACTGTATTACTAGTTCTTTGTTCTCAGTATGGCCGTTTGTCATTCGGTTTCACAGCTATTTACTTTTAGTTTCTTCTTTAATTCAGTGACTGCTGGAGTGCCTCACTACCCCAGCCCAGGGAGGTACTGCCATTATAAAGATTTTTTAATTCAAGCATTCTAACTAGCCACATAACACTTACAGACAGGGTACGCAACCGCAAGTCCACAGAGCCAACTTGATAACAAACTTCAACCTTTACAAGGCTCTTACGTACCACATACCTTCTTTCTCCTTGTTTTATTGCGGGTTAGCGTCACCGTAAAGTAAACGGACATGAAACTCGGCATACTGCTGCCCAATAGTGGCTTGAACTATGCGTTATCTCTCCCCCACATAACATTCTTTTTACAGTAATTTATTCTCTCTTCTTTTGTACCGAATTCCCCCTTCCATTTCTTACACCAAAAATTATTCTTTTCTCCTGAACTAAATTTCCTCCTCCATTTCTTATGAGATAAATTATTCTCTTTTCTCTTGAACCAGATTCCCTCCTTGTCTTATCCCACAAATTTTCTCTTCTTCTGAACCAAATGCCCTGTTCCTTTTCTTAGACCACGAATTATTCTCTTTTCTCCTGTACCATCGCCATTAATTATTTTCTCTTCACTAACAAACTCCTTCCTCCCGCAGGCTGGCGCTGAGCTGGACCCTGTGAACCAGAACCACTTCACCCCCTTGGCCACCGCCCTCTCCAACAACAGTTCTTCCGCCCTCAACAGACTCATAAAGGTGGGCACAGGTCACGCAATAGAGGAGATTTCTGTTTTAGTCCGACTTACCTGTTTACCCTAAGTCTCTTCTTTTGGCAGTGTTGAGACTGGTGATGGTTAGGTTAGTTTACCCCCCAATAAAATATATATAAATAAATCTTTTTTCCTTGGTACTTAGATATTGGCATTTACGAGCATGTGTTTATATATTACAGTCCAGTGTTGTGTTGGAGTATTTTGGAGTAACAGAATCGTTTTTAGATTTGTGTGTAGTAAAAATTGGTGCATTGTTTGATAAGGGTTATTTTGTGTGTGTGTGTGTGTGTGTGTGTGTGTGTGTGTGTGTAGTAGAAATCAGTGTTGTGTTCGTTAAATGTCATTTCCTTGCGTAGTTGCAATTTAAGAGTGACAGTCGTAGATGCTTGTGTCATTACGTTGAATGTTATGGAAGTTTTCGTTCACCTTAAGCCTTCCATGTAGAGAAAAGAGAGGATGTTAGATCTGTGTGTATACCAACCTACTGGGTGTTCATTTTTTTGTGTTTATAAAACCTGCTCGTTAGGTAACTAGGAGATGGATGTTTAGGCTTGTGTCTGTTGAGATTAGGTGTAATGTTAGTTTTGTTTGCTTCATGTTTCCTTCAGACAGCTGACAATGTTTTTATGAGTAATCGTACAGTAGTTTACTTTTTTTGTGTGTGACATCAACGACTGTTTAAGATTAGGTATTCAAATCCCTGTTAGTAAAAGTAAGTGTATTGTTATTTTCTAAGGAACAAATAGTTCCTTTTTATTTTTTTAGGTAACTACGAGACTGGTTTAGTTGTCAAATTAGATTTTCATGATTTTTTTTAAACCTGAAGCCTGTATATTTAGCAGTAGTGAATATGGTACGGAGGTATGTGTGCAGTAATGTTAAATAATCTTGTATGGGAGAGTCTTGTGTGTCGTAGGAAAATTAGTCAAGGCAGAGTAGATATACAAACACATGTAGGCCCTCAGTCAAAGCCACTTCTAATGGAACTCCTATTTATTACGGTATTATATGATTTTAATGTACGGAATAAGATAGTATTACTAGGTCTAGTCTTTCTTAGGACAGATATACAGGGTACACTAGGTCAGAATATGATCTTTACACTAGTGAATGCCTGGTATCGGAAATTACACTGAGGAGACACCCCTGCAAGATTGGTGTACCTGAATGGGAAACTCCCACACCAATGTGTCAATGCGGAATATACATGAGTGTGACGTATAGTTGTTCTTTTTCATTTATAATTATCGGCATTAATTCGTATTAAAATGGTAACTAGGGACAAAATCATTTATATCTCTTCACTGTGTTTGTAATAGTACTAGAGGATATTACCTCCACTGTTGCGCGAGAACTGCTTTGAAGAACAGTGTGAACACAGTATAATGTATTGTTAAGTGTTATGCACAGATTATAATAATCTTTATGATCCATTTCACCAGTCCTGCCAAGCTTTATCTAACCCAGAAAGCAATCATAGTATTTAGGACAAATATTTCACAAGCATTAAATCTTCCTTTAGTGATTCAAGCTACAGTCCGAGTATAAAGTAGGAGTTATGCCATGCTTCAGACCACATAATCATTAGCACAATTACGTTTAGCTTTGGTGGGTCCGCTCTCTGGTACTTCATATTTGCTTTGTTTGCTTATTTGTCTGTTTCAAACCATCTACTACTCTGTTGGCACAGTATAAACCGTTCGAAAGTCCTAATCCTCATGATGACCCTGCTAAGTACTAAACATCCTCGCCAGTCGTGAGAAGATCTACCAACTTACTGTTCAGGCCAAGGCTACTTTCCTGTACTGGTTCGGCCCCATTTCACTGTGTTAGTCACCTAGTGTAAATATCATTCTTTTACTAAGTGTATCTTAAGAAAAAGAAGTTAGAATAATGAGGATGAACATGAATGAAGTGTTGTCTTGTCTGTATCATGCTCAACTATGCTCTTTTTATTTTACACTAGTCCAATTTTTTTTTTCCTTTTTGTAGCCTCTTTCACGTGGCTCAGTGGGAAAAGAAGACGATGCTGCGACTCTCCAACCCATCCATAGCACATCTTGACTAACATCATATTCTAATATTAATCTATTGCTACAACTCAGCATTTACAATGAAGAGATGGCAGTTTTAGGTCAGGTCAGAGTAAAAAGACTATACCATGAGTGTCTAAAAGTGTTTGGAGTAGAATGTCATCATGTCTTGTATTTGCTTTGCACTGCAGGTTAGAGTATAGGTAAAGATATGAGTGTAAGCATAATCTTTCAGAGCGCTTGGTGTATGTCTGAATACCACCTAACAAATATACGCACCCGAGTGCATTAGCCGTTCTGATCATCTAACTATCTATAATCCACGCCAAAATAAAAGTGAGGGAGTGACTGCAAACGTAATCTGCTTGAGTGCGTCCCTTAATATAAAAGCGAGGAAGTGAGTATAAACATAAATCAACTGGGGTGCGTGTTATATGGTCTGCATCCTTCCTAAACAGTATGCAAATCTGCCGGCAAGCGTGTCTGTGTGCATTAGTCTGCATTTCCCTTGGATGACGTGCTCGTGTACAGTTTTGCGCGGTGAATTTATAGATCTGCGTGCCAGTGAGTCATAAGGTCGAGGCGGTGTGCAGGTGGCGTGACACTCTGATCCATAACAGCCATCAGACGGACTTCTCTAACGGCCCGATCCCCTTCCTCGCCTCCCCCTTGGGCCTTACTTTTCTAGCTTCCTGAACCTTATCCTAGTGAGATATTTCTGACTTGCTCCTCTCTCTAACTTTCCTAATCCCACCCTCTTAGTTCCTCTCCCTTCGCCTGACCCTTCCAACTCGTTCCTGATTCTGACGTCCCTGTCTCTGTCTTGCCAACTCGTTCCAGACGTTGACATTCTAACTCGTCCCTAAATTACCCAAATTCTAACTCGTCCCAACATCATCCCAATCCTAACTCGTCCCTAAATCATAGCAAAATCTGACTTTTCTAAACCATCTCTAGCTCTGATATCCCTAAATTTGTTTCTAACTCTGAATTCCTAACTCGTCCCCATTTCAAATCTCCTAACTCGTCCCTAACTCAGACTTCCTAATTAGTATCCAACTCAGACATCTGAACTCTAACTTCTCTAGCTCACCTTTAATTCTGACTTCCCTAAATCATCTTAAAATATAATCACCTTAAATATCATCCCAAAATATGACCTTCCAACTCATCCTTAACTCTGACATCTCAACACGTCCCCAAACCTGACTTCCCAAAATCTGCCAGAATTTGACTTCCCTTAATCGTCCCTAACCCTGACTTTCCCTAATCTGTTACTCACCCCCCTCACAGCTCGGCAGCAACGTGAACGGTGTTGATGGGAGCCCAGAACCCCCATTGGTCACCGCCGCAAAGATGCCCAACGTAGCTGCCGTCGTGTTACTCCTGCAGGTGGGTGGGCAAAGGCTCTAGGTCCCTTGCAGTTGACTCTTTGGCTGCTGTGTTCTGTGATCTAAATCTGATTCGTTCCTTTCTCAAACTTTCCTAATTCCACCTTCTTAGTTCCTCTCCCTTCGTCTAACCCTTCCAACTCGTTCCTGATTCTGTTGTAAGCTGGAACAAAATAGGAAGATCTTTATTCTCGGTCAGAGTGATAATCATAATAGTTTTCAAAATGTTCGATGTCCAAGGTTTCTTTTTAAAACAGTAAAATCGCATAGAATTTGCTGAAATATACTGCAAAGCAAGCATCTCGCAGCCCAAGGGTTAAAGAGGCTCCTTGTACCTCTTCTCCATTAATTCACTGTATTTGTCAAGTTAATATACTTTTGCATTTTATTATTCCAAGTTAAGAAGACTGAGAGTACCGGACGAGTGTCAGTAAAGTGGAAGTGGAAGAGGGGGAGGGAAAAGTGGAGACCGAGGATGAGATGGAGGGATGAAATAGAGAGAGAAACGAGAGAGAAGGGTGTAAGTTTGAGGAAAGGCAACGAAATGGCAGAGGACAGGGCTACATGGAGGCGATTTGTTTGCAGCCACCCCTTACGGGATTGAAGCGTCTGGCTTGAGAGAGAGAGAGAGAGAGAGAGAGAGAGAGAGAGAGAGAGAGAGTGAGTAATGTATGTAAAACAGACGAGAGAGTAAATCCTAATTTGAAGAATACATTATCACGAAGGGAGAGAGAGAGAGAGAGAGAGAGAGAGAACTAAAAAACATCATAAGCTAACAAGAATATGGCCCCAGCTATTTACTTATACCACAGCCAGCCCTATCAGTACGGGGACTTCTCCGATTCACTCCTCTTACCAAATTATATTATTACAGTACAGGAAGAATTTATGGACTGAAGGATTTACATGTTCCCTCTCCCGTAAGTACCAAATATTTTATAATTTATTCATATTCTTCGCGCTCAGTCCTCTTTAATTTGGAAAGGACCTATCGTAATGAAGGGCTTATGGCTATTTATTAACAAGAGTATATCTGTGCTGAAGGGATTAATGGAGACTGTTTTTAATGGAAATGGTTTATAGCCCCATTATTTTGAGGGTTCATTGCAAAGTCGCAGGCAAGAATTTCAGTAGCTATCAGTGTGCCTGCATATCTAGCTATCCAAAAGACCTTGACGTAAAATTTAAAAAAAGCACTATATGTTCAAAAGGGATTAGTAAATGGCTTAAATAACACTGCAGATTTTAATTCCATTACCTCTCCTTCCATTGTCTCCACCCTTAATCCCTTTGCTATTAGAGATCTGAGGAATATAATCTGTTACAAATATAGCCGTACAAAAGAGTTAAAATTCGCTATACCCATCAACTTTAATTATTAGCCAAGTGCTCTTTCTAAGCGATTCATTTTGCTGCTTGCTTCATTTCTTACTAATGTAGGGTACTGAGGCCAATCATATAGAGTCTAGAAATATATCGGTAACATAAAGAGAAAATTTGGGTGCAATGCGCAACATAAACTGGCGAGGAAGAGGCATTAGGAAAGCCAGAGCCACTTGGAATACTAGCCTACAACGTTCATTTTCTTGTTCCTCTTATGTCCCATCGTTACTCTCTCTCTCTCTCTCTCTCTCTCTCTCTCTCTCCTAATTTATTATTGTTTACACTCTACGCTAAAATAACCATTTTTTTCCCCCTTTCGTTTTGCCCCCATGCTTCTGTCCCTTTGCTTTTATGCTGTTAAGGTCATTTTTTTCCATGTTAGTTCATGGCCTTGTTTTTCTTCTTTTTTTCTTCAACCCATCTGATAAAAACATTGCATACCAGCACTTCTTCTCACGTTATATGTCTGCCTCTATCCTGTTGCAGAATTAAAGGGATATATATATATATATATATATATATATATATATATATATATATATATATATATATATATATATATATATATATATATATATATTTCTGTTCGTGTTAAATTCGTGGTTTCTGTAATGTAACACTCTTTTCTCTTTGTGTTATTTCGTGGTTTCTATAATGCAACACTTCATTTCGTGTTATTTCTTGGCTTTATAACGTAACACTTTCTTGTTCGTGTTATTTCGTGTGTTTTTTTTAATATAACACTTTTTCTGTTCGTGTTGTTTCGTGGTTTCTATAATGTAACACTTTTTCTGTTCGTGTTATTTCGTAGTTTTTATAATGTAACACTTTCTGTTCGTGTTATTTCGTGTTTTTGTAATGTAACACGTTTTCTGTTCGTGTTATTTCGTGGCTTTTGTACTGTAACACTTTTTCTGTTCGTGTTATTTCGTGGCTTCTATAACACTTTTTCTGTTCGTGTTACTTCGTGAGTTTTTAATGTAACACTTTTTCTGTTCGTGTTATTTCGTGGTTTCTATAATGTTACCCTTTTTTTCTGTTCGTGTTAGAACGAGAAACTGACAGGGAGAGTGTATGTGAGTGAGGTGGAAGGAGGGAGAGGAAGGGGGAGGCCAAGGGTGAGTGGAGGGATGGAGTGGGGAGGTATTTAAGAGAGGGGAGGTGTGAGCTGGGAGCAGGGCAATGAAACGGCAGGGGACAGGGCAACATGAAGGCGATTTGTTTGTGGCCACCCCTTACGGGATTAAGGCGTCTGGCAATAGACAGATTGATAGACAGATAGATAGTGTTAGTTCGTGGCTTCTATCTATTACCTTCAACCCGCTGGCATGATTCACAATATCTTTTTTTCTTCTTCTTTTTCCGTATTAGCTTAGAGCCACTTTTTTTTTTTTTTTTCTTTTTTTTCAATAGTGGGTAGGGAAGGGGTTTGGTCAGGTGGAGTGGGTGAAATACTGGTGTTAAGGTATAGCTGTACTCGAATGGTATAGTTACTAGTTATGTTGCTATGATGTTTGTTCTCCCCCATTTATCCTTTCACTGTCATCTTTTATTCATTTTACTTCATCCAGACGGTTGTATTCAGTTTTGGAATGGTCTTTCTTATTGGTATAGGCAAATGAACGCTGTATATAATCGCTCCATAACTATAAGCCTCTTTTAAGGTGAACGGATTTTTTCTGGAGGTAGCAAGAATAAATTATAATGTGGGTCATCGAACTGAAGAGATTTAAGTTCAGTGTAACAATATTTTTTCTCTGACAATATTAGTTCATGAGTTCCTTTAGTTTGCCTCAGAAATTGCTAATAACCATAATGACAAACACCTTTTCCTCCCTCATTTATATAACGTTTTGGTCTGCATCTACTCTTTAGTTAAGATCCAGTACACAAGATAACATACAAATGACGTCACGCTTACCCTCAAGGAATTCCCGTATTGTGGTTAGCCATGGTACAGCTGACGTTTTCTATGGACTGGAAGCTAAACCAAGTGCCAGAACCAGCTAATTACTCCAACAGTTGCTGCTGGGGAAAAATAAACCTGAGACTGGGGGAGGCGGTGGCTCAATCAGTAGAGAGGTGGCCTGCGGTCCTACCGGACCCAGGTTCAAATCCCCGCTGGGGCAAGGGACAGTTTAAGGATTTGAATTTCATGTAAAGCAGACTTTACCGATCTACCAGAAGACCCGCAGACATGTCGTAAAAATACCCCCGCTAATACCAATACGTCAATCCTGTATGAGACAGCCCTAGCATGTATTCAATATGGACGGTGGATGTTAGCGCCGAAGTGGTGATATGAAGAGGTGTGTGATATGTAGGAGGACTACTGGGCCTTGGGACCAGGCTATGAAAGTCTATGTCCAGAGTCGAGCACACACACACACACACATATATATATATATATATATATATATATTCTGTAACAATGTAAGAGTCTCAGCTTGGGATTTAAGATACAGTCTCTCAGAAGAAAGATCACCGAGCTACTGTACTTGTGGCTGAATGCTTTATACCTGATAGTGATGATAATGTGGCTATAGTTACCGAGCCTGTAGCCACATTTTGCTCTAACGGTAGTGCCTCCAAGAGCTTTTTTTCTCCCTACATGTGTTGCTTTGTGGATTTTGTCTGTTTGCCCAATATTCACATACTGACAACTTCCATTCCAGGCCGGTGCCAACATTGAGGGAGTGGCAGTACCAGGGGGAACCAAAGGGGAGAGTTATGACCTCCTCACCTGGGCAAAGAAGAACGGCCACGATGAGGTTGAACATGCCATCGCCGCCAGACAAGCTCAAGACGCACAGAATCGCATCTCGCCAGAAGTAGAGGAGCCCGTCATAGAGATGCCGCCAGAGGAGAAAAAGCCAGATGATGACGATGCGGCGAGAGAAGAAGGTGACGGTGCCGAGGATGTTAATGGAGTAGATGAAACAGCGCCGACAGAAGACAGCGCACCGCCACAAGAGGATGCAAACGACGCAGGAGCAGACGGTGCAGAAGAGAACACGCCTGGTGACGGAGAAGAGACAGAGAAGGCGGCAGACGATGAGGCCCCTGCGGCAGACACAACGGAAGAAGCAGCAGCGCCGGCAGAGGATGCGGCAGCAGACGAACCACAGGCAGACGATGGCGCAGGTGAAGCAGACGCGGTAGCAGACGTGGCAGACGAACCACAAGCAGACAGTGCACCCGCAGAAGATGAAAACACAGATGCAGCACCTGCAGAGGATGGCGGGGAAGACAGTGGGGAGGGAGGAGGTGGGGAAGAGGGAGGTGAAGACAATGCGGGAGGAGAAGATGGAGGAGGAGGAGATGAAGCTAAAGATGGGGAGGGGGACTAGCGTGAAAGAAAGTTATGTCACATGATTTTATTTTTTCTGTCTTACGAGGACGCACATGAGGCATTGAACCAAGGAATTATCCGTCCATGGAAATACTACAAAAATCTAATATTAATGTAAGTACACAGTTTTTATTAAATCTTTGTCCGGCACAGACGATGAAAATACCTGGGTTATTGAGAGCACTGCAGTCCGTCCTAACTTTACCTTTCTTCTACTTCAGGCTGACTGGAAAATATAAAAAAAGTGAAAATGAAGCCCTTAGATTTTGCAGTTAAATTTTAAGTTCTTGTGTAGAATCTTTATTTAAATGATACAGAGACTTACTGTATATTAATTGCATAAATAAAGTTGGCATTTGGAAATCTTGTTTCATCATTAATAATACCAGGCTCTCTATTCCATCACAGGAACTTGCCGACTAAGTGGTAAAACTATCCTCTTCACTTAAAGAACATTTTCTTTTTCATTCATGTAACCATCAAAGATTGCAGAAACCTTAGCCGAGACTTTGGGAACTGAAAAGGTTACGTATATTCCTGTTTACCTATTCAGTAGGAGATTTTGTTTTCTAATTCGATTAAAATCTTCTGGAAATAGCAAGAATATACTAGGAAACACGTTACTCGATTGCAATGGCTCTAAGAGAAAACTTGACTTTCACCCATATTCATAAAACAGAGATAGCAAATGTGTACTATGCAGACTTGTAGTCAAGCGTCAAATTACTGACAGCCGTTTGTCAGACCCATTATCAGAGTAGCACGTGACTGGCTTATATACTTCGCCGCGGAATGTGTTCTGTTCACTCATCAAAAACTTCATGAACTCTGTAAGCAATGTGCTGTCTGGTTAAATGAACGAAGGATCTTAAAACAGCTGAATCGTTTGTACTGCAACACAGTATTATCTGTTTCAGCAGTTGTTCGGTAGTAGACGTGAGTGTAATCACATACAATTAGATCATTTGCTGTCAGGCATACAGACCACTCCAAAATGACAACTTCCTTTCTGCTCATTCCCTCATCCATCGGACTTCAGTGTTAGAGAACTTTTGGGCAAGATTGTCCCCTGGTACTGAAGCTCATCACTTTCATTGGTTACTAGTTTTCCAAAAATTACCGTCGGAGTGTGGGATATACATTGTATACATTTACTCTCTCAGTATTTCGAACATAGTAATTTGTTTTTCATAATTTTCCTTTCCTTCCTTCCTCTGCTCATCCACTTCCATTTCACCGTGGAATTTCTTCAGCTTTTCCCCCATAAACGCAACTTCTAAAAATCATGAGGGAAAATGTCATTATTCTTACTCGCGTAATGTCTGCCTACAGCGGCCTGTGCCCGTATGGTCCATCACCCATTGTTGATAAACTAATTATGTATGAATAAACTTGTACCCAGGGGACAAGGTTAGGGTTCAGCAGTCGTGTATTGTTCTAAAGGATGTGGCGTATCATATTAATCCTTGGACCACCAGGAACAATATCCAGGTGAATGACACTGGAAACCAACTACTGTAAGCTGGGAATCCAAGATGGCTGCAGTATCCATAAATGTTCATAAGGTGGTTATAAACTGCGGTAATTTCATGTGAAATACAGGTTTTCTGCTTTTTTTATGGACAAGGAATTAATTTTCAATAATTTCAAGATAACTCTGACATACCTTTACCACACCTAGGCTACTGTAAGCTTGAGATCCAAGATATACAAGAGTACACTGGAAACCATGAATGTAGCAATAGCCCTCCATCCTTAATTAATGAGAACAATGCGAGCATGTGGAACAAAATCTAGCACTGTGAAAGCTATGAAAGAGGATACAGGCATATGCAGTTATGAAAAGTTGCCATCGTACAACAAAGCATTTGCATTAGTGATCGATGTCATGCATGGGATTCATTGTTTGTCATTTGTAAAAGATGAAAAGTTCTTTGCCATCGCACTTAGACACAAACAAGCAAATCTCGGTGAAGTCTCAGCTAATGCAGTGGCTGTTCACCTGAGTTTTGATCGCTGCAGAAGTCCAAGTATGAAGGAAGCAGCAAGACAGAAGAGGACTGTTAAGCCAAAAACAGTAAAAATATTTGACGCGTCAGACCAGTACAAAGCACCAGATCCTTCAGAGTGCTTGCTTTACAAACATAGCACAGTTACTTGCCTACTTGTTTGATAAATTGTGTTAATATGAACTCCAGTCTTCAAATCCCGGTAGCACTAAAATTTCTCTGGGAGGTGGTTTCATTGAAGAATCAAAGGCAGTGAAGTGGAAAAGTGTAACTGCAGTGCCTGCCCTTGAATCAGCACATGAAGAGGCAAATACTCGCATTATTTTTCATGCCCTGTATACTTTTCAGGTAGGCAATGTTGATCCAGTAATTGTTCATTCAAGTGTTACAGATGGTATTGTCCTCTGTATAGGCTATATTATTCGTCCACCGTATTGAAAGATCTTCCTAAAATTTGGGCCAAGACAGCAAAAAAATACATGACATTGCCTAAGCACTGCAACCATACAGATGCCTCTCACTGCCATTTGTTCACAGTCTAAGTGGCAGGAATACCACCAGCAGTCCCTTTATTACAGTACCAGCTAAAAGGGATAGTTAGCAGCAAGTAAGAAAATTAACCTGGATGCTTTGAAGACACTGACAGTGACAGCAATGGTATCATAACCGAAGATGTTATCAGTCATGCTAGCAAGCTGCTTGTTATCGTCTACACAAAGAATGCCGAACCCAGTTTATCCTCAAGTGGTGACTATTGATGCCCGTCCAGTTGGTGTTTTCACTGAAGAAATTCAATGAAGCAAATTGTCTACTCTTTTTTGCACATCCTAGTTCGCCCGGTTGCATGTCCAGCGTTGTTTCTAACACCAGTACTCTGTGGTCAGACATGACTGTCATTTATCTGATTGTTGCTGATTAGGTCTTCATTACTGGTCAGGAAGAGGTCTAAGATATTATCGTCCCGAGTAGCGTTTTCGACAATCTGCCTCAGCAATAGTTCATCAGATATACGAAACAAAGCGTCGACTTGCATCCTGTCAGAGGATGTTCCGCCATGTATGCTGTGTCTATTTCACTCTCTATTGGGTCATTTGAAATTCCCGGTGATTACTATCGCTGGCTCTGGATTGCCAATATTTTTGACATTAGATCGAATGGTTTCTATCACTTCAATGAATTATTCTGCCGTGCATCCTAGTGGTCTGTACAGGGTTGCAACAACTAGGTTCCATTTAGCCATATGCAGTACAACATATTCAACTTCCCCATTAGAACCAGAAGACATGAATGTAGTGTGAAGTGCTACATCGGTCCTAACATACATAGCTACTCCATTTTCCTCTATTTCAGTCTGTCTGCACGGAATGTTTCATATCTGACTATGGTAACTTCTGCATCTTTGAAATCACTACGTAGATGTGATTCTGTTAAGCACGTCAGTACGGCGTTTTGTATTTTGGACATCTCACCTAATATTTTCGCCTTATATCTCTTATTCTGCACACACACACACACACACACACACACACACACACACACACACACACACACACACACACCTCTGTAATGGCTCCAAGCTTACGTAAATTAATAATACAGCATCGACTTTGGAGGAAGAAGCATGGCATATTGACCCCCTCTTACAACATGTACTCTGAGTGGTGGCAAGCGGGGACTGAGTCATAGCAACATCATCGTCACCATCACCATCTCGTCTCATTCTCACACCCTACAATGAGGTAAGGTATGGCCAGAAGACAAAGAAAAAGAAAAAAAAAAACATAACGGGAAGAACAAATGAACAGCATGCCAAATGAAACTGATCCCATATTCACATTACCTATCAGATACAAACAATCAGATGACCACCAAGATGAGAGAGAGAGAGAGAGAGAGAGAGAGAGAGAGAGAGAGAGACGCCAAACCCTTGTCATGTGCTCCACCGTAATATGGGTGAGATGGCATCAGAGGAAAACAGCTTAACCACTTCAGTGAGGTGATGTCTTCTTTACATATTAATTTTGTTGTCGCCATGCCATTTTACTGAGATAAGGGGAGACTTTCCAAACTAGAGTGGTTAGGTATAGCCTTTATTATTCATTACTACTACAGGGCGTTCCTAAATTCAGTAAAATTTCTTGAGAGCAACACGAATGAAATACAGAATATCTCAACGGACTGAAAGGGATAAGATTTTTATTAACCTAACGTTTTGGTTTATAAGGAGCACATTTTCGGAGAGACTTCAGAGTGATAATCTCTCTGAAGATGTGTCCAAAACGTAAGAGAATGAAAGACCTCAGCACCTTTAATCTGACGAAGTTCATCTGCACGATATTCTTGCTAGCTTCGAACGATTTCGTCATCATCATCAGCATTATCATCATCATTATCATCATCACCATCCTTTCTGCAAATGACTTCTTTCACAAACCAACCTCTAAACAATTGAATACCGCTTTAAAAATGCCTGTCGTACTGCAAGGATTAATGAAGACTATAGTATCTAACCCCCCCTTCTCAATCCGACATATTATAAGCTAGATAAAGTCATCTGGAAACAACAAAAATAAAACACGGGATAAAATATAGGGCGAAATCATCGTCATGAAGCAGCATTTATTGGCTGCTCGACCCCTCAGCCGCTAAATCCACCATCCAAACGCTATACTTCAGTACGGAGAAGGCCTCTCATATTTCAGGGATTGATGAAGGCTTTACCTTACCCATGCAGTTCAAAACATCATCTGGAGATACCAAGAACATACAGAAAAATAATAATAATAACAGTGAGAGTGTTACAGTAATACCCGGCTCTACGAATCAACCATCGCCAAGTCCACTAGCTTGCTTCGAATCTTCTGAGTTTTACAAGTCGACTGATTCGATACTGTACCGTCAGTTTAAAAGTGTCATTCACCGACGTGAGGAGAAAGCCGGTGAGTTAGAGGAGTTATTTGTGTTAGTAAGTTTTTCCTTGGGCCATCATTGTGAGAGAAGTCTTACAATATCGGCGGATATAAACAACATTTATTAGAAAATTTACCCATGTACCCCCTCAATCCGTTGACTGACCTTATTCTTTTAGTTTATTCCTGCTTCTTGCAGACGATTTTTTTTAGTTTCGGAAAAGTTTATAACTGGAGAGGTTAATGTAGTCCTCAACCATTCAGTGCAAAAGGCCTTTTCTGTGTTAAATAATATTATCTGGAGGTAGCAAAAATGAACAAAAAATACATTACTGAGTTCGGTGGGTTACATCTTTCGTCTATCTGTCTATCTATTGCCGAACGCCTTAATCCCGTAAGGGGTGGCCATAAACAAAACGCCTCCATGTAGCCCTGTCCCCCGCCATTGCACTGCCCTGCTCCCAGCTCACCCCCCCCCTCTTTCATATATCTCTCCACTCCATCCCTCCATCTCATCCTCGGCCTCCCCCTCCCTCTCTTCCGCCCACCTCACTCACATAAACTCCCCTTGTTTGTCTCACGTTCTACATCCCCTCCACATGGCCGAACTACATCAGTGTATTTCTCCTAACGCTCTCTATCACATCTACAGCCACACCACACCGCTCCTTCACGTCCTGATTTGCCAGTCTGTCTCTCCATGTAACTCCACATGCACCTCTGAATTAACTTATTTCCACCGCCCTCACTCTTGACTTGGGCCTTTCCAACAAGGTCAAAGCTTCACTTCCATACGTTAGAGTTGGTATCACAATAATATCATGCAGCGACTTCTTTACTTCCATGCCCATTTTCCTATTTCTTATCACTTTTTTCAAACAACCAGTAACTTTTCTTCCCTATTGTACCATTTCAATCACTTTATCTTCCAGACTTCCATCCTTACTCATCACACTACCCAAATGCTTTAATGTACTCACATTTTCCATTTCCTCAACATCCGGCCTCACTGTACATTAACTGACTTCATTTCTCGCGAAGACCATAACTTTACTCTTCCCTACATTCACCTTTATAATAAATACAACCTGATTGTTACTGCTAATTTGAGCTTTCCCTGGACCCTCGATCCTAGTGTTTCATGAAAATTTCACCCCTTCACTGTCATAACTTTATTCTAAACCCATGCACGTATAGTCTGTTGAGTGTAATGTTTTGTCTGGATTGTGTTCTTACCGAGGTGTTCTTACCTTATGGTATCTTTACAGGAATGAGTCAAGCTCGTACTGTCCCGTGTATTAAACCGTTTTTTATCATACATATTCTTAAATTTGTGAATAGTTTTGGCACACACTATTTCATTTGGTTGTACTTTCCACTGATCAATTGCTCTATTTGCGAAACTGAATTTTTTTTACGTCTTTATCGCCTCTCGTTTTATGTAGTTTTTTCAGTGCTCTCTTGCTGATGCTTCCTCATAGGTTATATACTCATTTGTCCACTTTCTCGTTCCTTGTGATGCATTCATATAGCAGAATCAAGTCTCCTCTTTTCCTTCTCTCTAGTAATGTTGGTAGGTTTAACTTTTCTAATATTTCTTCAAACATAAGATCCCTTAAGCCTGGTGCCCATCTTGTAGCTGCCATTTATATCTTTTCCATCTTATGTGTTTTTTGAGATGTGGTTCCAAACTACTGATGTATACTACAGGGTTGATCTAATGAATGCTGTGACTATCTTTCTCAGCATGTCTTCACTTAGAGATGTGAATGCTGTTCTCATATTCGCAGTCAGTGTATGCATGTCCCGTACTCTCTCACTGATGTGGTCGGCCGGAGATAGTATGTTCCTATGTCCTTCTCTTTTTTTTATGTGTGTAGGGTTGTACTTCCTAATTTATAATCCCAGTCTGGTCTTTTTCCATTTTTGCTAAACTTGATTACATGGTATTTGTCCACACTGAATTCCATTTCCCAGCTATTGTTTCATTCGTGAAGCTTATTTAATTCTTCTTGTAGCTCTCTGCAAGAGTCTGTGTTTGTAATTCTCCTTTTGTATTTGCGCATCATCAGCAAACATATTTAGACAGCTTCCTCCAATGTTGCTTTCAGTGTCATTTATATGTACTAAAAATATAATTGGTGCCAGCACTGAATCCTGTGGAACTCCACTTGTCACTTTCCTCCATTATGAGTAATTTCCCCTTACTACTGTTCTCATTTCCCTTCTTAGCTACCACAACGAATTCTTGGATAACTGATATTTTGTTTCCATTCTTTAGCCTACACTTTTTATTTGAACTTGCTCTGCAATGTTGAATCATTACCTATCAACGAGCTTGACTCATTTAAATAGATACTCTGAGGTAAGCCAGAGCTGAGCAAAGCGCTATGATGTCCATCCTATCCCACTGCTCTCGTGCGTGTGTGTGTGTGTGTGTGTGTGTGTGTGTGTGTGTGTGTGTGTGTGTGTGTGTGTGTGTGTGTGTGTGTGTGTGTGTGTGTGTGTGTGTGTGTGTGTGTGTGTGTGTGTGTGTGTGTGTGTGTGTGTGTGTGTGTGTGTGTGTGTGTGTGTGTGTGTGTGTGTGTGTGTGTGTGTGTGTGTGTGTGTGTGTGTGTGTGTGTGTGTGTGTGTGTGTGTGTGTGTGTGTGTGTGTGTGTGTGTGTGTGTGTGTGTGTGTGTGTGTGTGTGTGTGTGTGTGTGTGTGTGTGTGTGTGTGTGTGTGTGTGTGTGTGTGTGTGTGTGTGTGTGTGTGTGTGTGTGTGTGTGTGTGTGTGTGTGTGTGTGTGTGTGTGTGTGTGTGTGTGTGTGTGTGTGTGTGTGTGTGTGTGTGTGTGTGTGTGTGTGTGTGTGTGTGTGTGTGTGTGTGTGTGTGTGTGTGTGTGTGTGTGTGTGTGTGTGTGTGTGTGTGTGTGTGTGTGTGTGTGTGTGTGTGTGTGTGTGTGTGTGTGTGTGTGTGTGTGTGTGTGTGTGTGTGTGTGTGTGTGTGTGTGTGTGTGTGTGTGTGTGTGTGTGTGTGTGTGTGTGTGTGTGTGTGTGTGTGTGTGTGTGTGTGTGTGTGTGTGTGTGTGTGTGTGTGTGTGTGTGTGTGTGTGTGTGTGTGTGTGTGTGTGTGTGTGTGTGTGTGTGTGTGTGTGTGTGTGTGTGTGTGTGTGTGTGTGTGTGTGTGTGTGTGTGTGTGTGTGTGTGTGTGTGTGTGTGTGTGTGTGTGTGTGTGTGTGTGTGTGTGTGTGTGTGTGTGTGTGTGTGTGTGTGTGTGTGTGTGTGTGTGTGTGTGTGTGTGTGTGTGTGTGTGTGTGTGTGTGTGTGTGTGTGTGTGTGTGTGTGTGTGTGTGTGTGTGTGTGTGTGTGTGTGTGTGTGTGTGTGTGTGTGTGTGTGTGTGTGTGTGTGTGTGTGTGTGTGTGTGTGTGTGTGTGTGTGTGTGTGTGTGTGTGTGTGTGTGTGTGTGTGTGTGTGTGTGTGTGTGTGTGTGTGTGTGTGTGTGTGTGTGTGTGTGTGTGTGTGTGTGTGTGTGTGTGTGTGTGTGTGTGTGTGTGTGTGTGTGTGTGTGTGTGTGTGTGTGTGTGTGTGTGTGTGTGTGTGTGTGTGTGTGTGTGTGTGTGTGTGTGTGTGTGTGTGTGTGTGTGTGTGTGTGTGTGTGTGTGTGTGTGTGTGTGTGTGTGTGTGTGTGTGTGTGTGTGTGTGTGTGTGTGTGTGTGTGTGTGTGTGTGTGTGTGTGTGTGTGTGTGTGTGTGTGTGTGTGTGTGTGTGTGTGTGTGTGTGTGTGTGTGTGTGTGTGTGTGTGTGTGTGTGTGTGTGTGTGTGTGTGTGTGTGTGTGTGTGTGTGTGTGTGTGTGTGTGTGTGTGTGTGTGTGTGTGTGTGTGTGTGTGTGTGTGTGTGTGTGTGTGTGTGTGTGTGTGTGTGTGTGTGTAAGCACTGAGGGTCAGTCAGGGGTTACCCTACTGCTTTTGAGAATAGTTGTTCAACAGTCTAGGTTACAGAGCATAATTTGCTCAAGCAGTTTTTATCCGATTTTGATAAATCTTGGTGGAAACGTTGAGGGTATGGCAATGATGAAATGATCCGACTTTGAGGACAGTTACTCAAAGGTCAGCTTCGCAAGTTACTATCAAAATCTCGATCCTATAAATAAAGCAGATGCTGTTCGGTTTGGATCTTGGTGGATGGGCTGGGAGCCAGGAATGGATAGAGAGATTCAGTTCTGAGAGCAATAGGTCAAAGGTAAGGTTCAGGTCACAGAGGGAGATCAACTTAAACAGACTTGATCCAATACGAACTAAACGTGATGGAACTGTCGAAGGTCAAGCAAGCACGAAGTAACTCGATTTTGAGAACAATTAGTCAGAGATCAAGGTCCCATGGACATGTCAAATGCTTTCTAAATTTACAGTCAGACTTTAGTGATTTTCCACAAAACATAACAGCTTTTAGGAAATATAGAAAATGCCATATGAGACTGACCATATTATTAAGCAAACTATCTTACAGCTGAATTATAAACAACACAAAACTAAGCTAAATGATGGTCCTAATACAGACATCTTATGATTACTGTACTCCTTTTCTAGTAGGAAAATTGCATTATATACACATTCATATCATGCATCCACTCACATTTACTTTTGCATTGACATTTTTTCATATTTTCATATGAAGTCTATCTTTGGTTTAATGGATTGAAATAGAAGTCCTTGTTGAAGTTGAAATTCTGCACCTCAGGCGTGGTGGCTCCTCTCATTTCTTTGTACTCTCGCTGAAACATTTTGATCAGCTCATCCAACTTATGGCTACCTGCATATTTAGCCAAGGTCGTGCACCATGCGCGTACAAAGGGAGTGCCTAGAGAGCCGTGTCTGTAGGCCCTAAACCCTTCAGTCGTGGAGTACAGACACAACATATCCTTGTAGGCTTCCAAGTGAGCCTCGGGTACCATGGGCTCCTCAATCTCGTCGTCCGACCCGCGACAAAAGTGGCTCAAGAACACCTTCGGTTTTCCACGCAGGTGAGGACAGTTTCTATCTAAGAAGCAACGTCTTATCTCATCCAAGGTGACTCTCGCCCTATCGTGACTCAGAAAAGTCTTGTACCCTTCACCATGACTCAGAATGAACACAAACAAGGCTGAGACATGCTTCAGCTGGTGGTCTTCACTCGCCTCCTGGAAGTACTTCAAGGTTAGTTCTCTTGTTAGATCCCAGTAGGTTTGAACTTGGTACCCCATCTGGCTGAAAATCCTCTCCAGATTGATGACGTCGAGCTCTGAGCCATATCGAGTCATCTGGGAGTTGCCATGGAAGTTTTTGTTGTTGAGGATGAGAACTGTGCCCCTGGGGTTGGTCAAGCAGCTGTAGATGTGGGGTCCTTCTGGGTCAGCTGTTGAGGGCGGCTCCACGGTCAAGTTGAGCACCCCAGATTCGTTGATCGGCTGTGGAATGAGAGAAAAAAAATAGACTGAATAGAGAATTATAACAGAAGAAACTGATGTAGTAATGGAGGAAGCGATACATCACTGAAGATGCTGGTATGATGATGGAAGAATTTGTATGATAGTACAAGAAATATAGGGGTAATGGAAGAATTTGACATGGTAACGGAAGATACTGCTGTAGTTGTGGAAGATGTTAATGTGTTAATGGGAGAGTATGATGTATTTGTAATAAAGCAAATTGCTTGGTAATTCATACAAATTATGAAATTACAAGTGTCCATACTCAAATGTGAAGAGCACATAGAAGGGCAAGTCTGCTTTCTTTTTATATTTTGAGAGGGAGGGGGGGTGGCTTAAAGAAGTGTGTCTTCCCATTGGTCTGATTCTTCATGCAAGCTTAAGAATCCATTGTATATCCGAATTTGTATTCTATCACTTTATGGTTTTGGGACTATCAGCCCCAAGCATTTGATATAAATATAATGATTTCGCGTTTTTCGGCCTTTTTGAGCGATGTTGGCGAATTACCTAACTCCAAGTACTTTCCATAAGCTTCCCAACAGTGTGCTTTAGGTCCGCTATAACATAAATAATTTCCAAGACAACCTAATTTAAGTGTAATTGTCGGGAGTAGACTGTAGCACCAGTAGAACAGGGCGGTACTCCCAAGGTGGATGGAAAGCTGGTGACAGTTAGAGCTGGAGTTCCCGTTTCATCAGCCTTCAGGAATAGCTTCTAACCATCCCCTTTTGCTGAACTTTTTCATTGATTCAGTAACATTGAGAGTAGGCCAGCATGCTCTTGAATATAAGTTCCTCTAACTGTCAACACCAAACTACATGCACACAGCACACTACATTTCCTATCCAAAAAATAAATAAATAAATAAATGGCATCTCATCACCAACCCCTCGGAGTCCCTGGGGGGTGAAGGGACCATAAAAGCCCCCACCATCCTCCCCTCTCCAGGTGACGACCAAGCGAGATGCCCGGAACCAATCTGACTCACTTCTTCATTTCTGCAACATTTGCGGCCTTTCCTCTAACTTTCTCTCTGTTGAGCACCACCTGTCCTCCTCTGAACCTCACCTTCATTTCTTCAGAGACAACACTCTGATGCGACTGACAGCAAACCCTTCTCTGTATCCTTCTACTTTATAACCACTTCAAAGCCAATGGTGGCTGTTGTGTACATGTTTGCAACAAATTATCTTACTCTCGTGTTCCTGAACTTGAATCTTCTGAGTTCTTTACTCTCTGGCTTCGGCTACTCTATCATCCTCTGATTAAATATATCTGTACTGCTTACTTATCCCCTAATTCTACTAAGAAAAATTTTTGGACTGTCTTCTCAGCTGGAACACAGTCTATCAATTTCTCGTTTCTCTCAAATCTCCATTCTAGGTGATTTCAATGTGAACCAACATCTATGGTTCTCCTCTGCTTTCACTGATCCGCATAGTGAAAAAGTCTACATCTTTTCTATCCTTAATTGCCTAGAGTAGCGTGTACGGCACCCTGCCCCTACCCCTGACCACCTTAGTGTTCCAACATACTTGACATCTTCCATACAACTAATCCTTCTGCATATGCTGTTAATCTTTTCTCTCCACTGGGCTCTTCCAATCAACCTTATCACCTTAACCTATCCCATTGCTCCACTAAGACCTGTGGACCCTTCCAAGAAGCAGCTGCTTTGGCACTTTGGAGCTGCTGACTAGGAGGTCCTCAGGCAGTACTTCTTTTATTTTCCCTAGAATGATTATTGATTCCATGGCCAAGAGCCATCTGAGTGTGCATTGCGCATTATGGAGGTTATTCTCACAGGGGAAGCATACATTCCTTATTCTGTGACAAATGCCAAAAAAAATCACACTTTTTCTAATGCTGTCCACAACAAGGAGAGGCCTACAAAAGATACCAGAGCCAACTCACTCCTGAATCTCATCCCTTTTATGTTTCTGCCCGGAAATGTAGTAAGTCTGTTCTTTGCTCTGCTATTTTCTGCTATCATTGGCCTCAGTATTAACAGGGCATATGGGTGAAATATAAAATTTAAACTTAAATAATAATTTTAATTTTAAGATAATTTTAAATTTAAACCGGTAATTGTGCTTTATATCCAACCAGGGTAAGATGCATGTGTCTTATATCCTACCAGGATAAGATGCATGTGCCTTATATCCTACCAGGGTAAGATGCATGTGCCTTATAAACAACTTATAGCCTTCCTTTTGCCTGACCATAGGTCTTACTTTACGCGGTGCCATATGATACGCTGACACGAAATAATAAAACCTAATTCGGTGTCCAATACCCAGAAATGTGTGAATTATACAGTAGATGATGCCGGACACACTTGCTGAACTGCAAATAAAACTGAATCTGACAGTCTGTAAAAATATCATATTCATAATTTGAGGATAATAACCAACTTTATGTGAGCAGGTACCACCAGACAGTATTATTCAGTTTGTGGGTTAATGATAGTACAATCGTGTCTTAAACAGCTTGATAACTGTATTATCTCCTGATTGCATTATCTACGCCGTAAGTCTTTAGTCTTCATCAATCGTTATATACATACAGTTATGTTCAACAGTTTTGCCAAGTTACTATGTTCTTCAATATGAATGTGTCCGATTAACATCAATTTAGTATAAGGAAAAAGGGCTTAGCGACGTTATTTGAGTGTCATCACCTAAAAGTTAAACGGAGAGTGAAAAGTGGCACTGCACTGAAGCTCTGTGACAAATCTTATCATTTTGAAGAATCGTGCTGAGTTGTGACTGATAATACATGCACCAGGAAAGGGTGTGGACATACGTTTTCTTCCTAGAACGGATTATTATCAAGGGAACCTAACACTGGCATTTCCATGATCTGTTTGCTTACGAAACAAAGAGGGAGAGAAAGAAAGATAATTAATCCTTTAAGTACATTATCCCCTTTTTTCTCTGCATGCTTAGTTATCTCTATTTTTCATGCCATCTAGACGATGTTTGTCATCTAAGGAAGGGCCTCTCGTAGTAAAGGTTCAGATGGAGACTATTTCTCACCCTACCACAAAACTAGATATACACTGACCTGTAAATATTACACAGAAAAACTGTTCACTAAACACTGCGCACTAAACACTGAGCACTATAAATAGCACACTAAACACTGCGCACTATACACAGCACACTAAACACTGCGCACGAAATTTTGCACACTGTAAGGGTTAATGGACATAGAGTTTAACCCCCTTCACTACAACACAGCTTTCGAACGAAGAAAAAAAAAAAAAAACGTGACGATAGTAAGAATGTAAGTGATATAGACGTAGACATTCTAAAGTTAACCCCTTCAGTCCGAGCACATCTTTTTTTTAATATACCCGTGTCATTACCAAGCGATTAGATTTAAGTTTAGGGGAGATTTCTTGCAGTGAAGTGGCAAGGAGAGTGCTCTGTAACCTCTGTAGTTCGAAAAATCTCCCCAAGGTTGAGATAACTATTTAGAGACAGCCTGAAGCTAATACAGTAGGCCCTAGTCTTCTAATTGATGGTGCGTGCGTGCGTGTGTGTGTTCGTGCGCCAACCTCTTCACAACATAGACATCTTTAAGTACTCTAAATAAAACTGTGTGGCGCCAGCGAGAGTGTAAATATCAAGTCAACGTATTAAAGAGAAAAATCATTAAGTATATTTAAAGAATAAAAGGCAATAGTCGCTGACCTGAATGCGCAATAACTACAGTTCCGGGGGGTTACTAGCCCTAATCTTATCTCCCCTCCCCCCGCCCCACACACCTCCCACGATGCATAATTATGTCTACCTGTGTGTGTGTGTGTGTGTGTGTGTGTGTGTGTGTGTGTGTGTGTGTGTGTGTTTGAAAATAATCATTACGCTGATGACTGTGGTGATGTCGGTAACGAAACTGTGAAAATATAATAATGGTGATGCTAGTGGTGATGGTAATGATGGCGAAGGTACTGTGAAGGTATGGATAATGAGGACGTTAATCTATTCCGGTGAGTCTGTAAGAAGGTTAAAGCTGGAATTATGACGACGAGGATGATGAGGAAGAAAGTGATGGAAAGGTGATGAAAAGCGTTCGGATTTAGCTGTGATTAAGAGATATAGCATTAGCCACGGGTAACTACAGGAAACTACATTATATACGCTAAATGTTCGCCTGATGATCTAATGGGTTAAGGCGATCCAATCGGATGTGATCCATAAGTGGTGGATGGGGTTTAATACTCCCAAAATGTCTCTCAAGGAAGAGCCACTGGTCAGTTCCCTTAAATTTCAAGACTCAGTTGCCTAGGACCATGCCTTGTGTTCCTGATAGGCCAATTAAGGAGTGGATGATAAATAAACAGAGATAACACGAGATGTCTGTCCTAAGCCGAATAAAATAGTTTGGCGGTAGTAACACAAACAAATGAAGGGTGATCATCGAATTAAAAAGGCTATAGAAATGATGAGAAGGATAATGAAAAGAAATAAAATAAAGAGAAACAGAAATACGAAATAAGATCATGTAAAGAAGTCAAACTGATGATAATTGTGAGCCTGAACATGGGAGAAAGCGTAATAAAATATGGCCACAGTACTACTCATATATTTTCCAGAATCATATTAGCATCAACACTAGCACTGTCTCTACCGGTAACTACCCTAAGCGTTCTCTCTGCCTGAGGTGGAACAATTACCTGTTTTACTTTCTTACGCCGCTACTCGGTACAACGTACTGTAGGGTTGCATTCTAAGTGGCTTTGGAGAATTCGTAACAACCTTTTCCTTCACAATTTATTTTCCGTATTACACCTCAGCAGCCTCTTGAATGGTACTAATGCGAATTGTGTTGATAATAAAAGACATGAACAGTATGCACGACAATGTTAAGGTGCGATATGCAAAATTAACCGCTAAGAAAGATGTGCTACGAATCCTCTTATTTTACCTAAACACTACCTATAAGTCTGTAACTTCGTGGGGTACAGTCAGCGAAAGACGTACGAGTAACGTTACCCAGGAGGACGATTGATAAGCAGTGAGCGATATTAACTCTCCCAGCCTACTTTGCTCATTCTCAACTAAATACAATCGTCTGGTGGAACCGGCCTCGACCACAAGATTAAAGGTACCCGTATTAACCCTCTGGTTGCTTCTATACTCAATGTCAGCTGAATAAAAATCATCTGGTGTTAGGTGGAACAGTTGCTGAAGTCGTCTCCACCTTGAGGCCGTTAACGATTTGTTGCTTGGTTAACGTAATACTTCAGAGACTTTTCAGTATGTACTTAGCAATGAGCGAAATTACTGAAGTACACATTGATCAGTAAACTACGTGGTGAATTTGGGGTGTTGACTTTTCTGTGCCATAAATTGGTCATCATAATAATCACCCCGACCTCATTTTCCACCTAAGAATGCGGTGAGGTACAGTTCACAGGGGAAAAAATGTCTGACAGAGGGAGAACTGTCAAAATTCTACCCAATCAAGTGGGACACACGGCCATCCAAATGGGAGCATCATACCAGCATACAGACTATGTCTGTTTACTACGAGAATACATCATTTTTGGCCGGACTGGGATCAGCTTGAAGTTCCTGTCAGGCCGTTTTGAAAAGGGTCCAGGTCTTCTCAAAACTTTTGTATCCTCACATAAAGTTTCATTATGTGGCCATAATATTTTCCTAATAAATTTTGCTTGCACTATAAAGTCCAATTCATGTACTTTATTAACGGGAATAGTGATGCCTCTGGTTTTCGGATCGGTTGTGTCTGCGTCTACCAGTCATGTGACCTGAGTCCATTCCCAACCAGGCCAACATTTGATAGAGTACAGTAGTACTTCCTTTTATGTGTTTTTACATTTTGGCACTTTTCGTGGTTCTCTCAGTGACTTGTATAGACCCTCTTACAAGCAGAACCACTACACACACATTTCCACTCGCACTTCTCACCCTACACTTCAAAAACTTTCCACACCTAGTCACGCGCGTGTAATATTGGGTGGAGGCGGATCAGTTCAGCAGAGAAAGTGGTGCTCCTTGGACTACGATGAGTTGCCTTTCAGAGCTAGTAAAATATGGCTTGAAGGCGTTTAGCACAGTTGCCCTCCCGTGCCCAGTGTGCAAGACAGCTTGTACAATACATACCGTACAAACGAGGACACATGACACACCGTACACTCACAAAACTAAGTAATGGATATTATTTTTCAAGAGCTCAATTTAAGTTTCTGAATATTAATAGAAGAGAACGATAGTTCTGGAGGACAGTGTACAATCTATCATTTTCTTGGTGTGTCGTACCTGAACGTCAGCAGGGGGATCCTCCTCACCATGTGTCACTGGTCGTCCCTCTGGTATCTGAGTGAAAATAATAATAACTATAATCATCATCATCATCAGCAGCAGCAGCAGTAGCAGCATGATCATCATCATAAATTAATAATAATAATAATAATAATAAAAATAATAAATCTTGAAACAGACAAGGAAAAAACATCTCTCCATCTGAACAAATACGTGATATAACCGTCTCTATCCCTAAGTGGGGGAAAAAAAAGAGAGAACTTAATAAATTCCTCTCCAGCTTCGAGTAAAGAGAGAAGTTCAGACTAAATCTCCCTCATTTCTAAGTGAACAAACGTGTAATAAATCTGTCTCTTTGAGTGAAGAAGGAAATGCGCAATAAATCTCTAGCCACCTGAGTGAATGGAAATAACGGATTAAGCTTATTTATCGGGGTAAAGAAAACGAGGATTGAATCTAGCTCCATCTCGTCTGTGTCACTCGCCGGTCTTTCAAATTTTTTATCTAATTTTCAGAATAGTCATCGTTGCACCTGGCCATGTAACTACTGTAGGTTTTTGTTGTTGTTGTTGTTATCCCTAAGCTCATCTGGAAATAAACTCAGTGGACTACAGGGTGAAACTGCCCTTTTTCTGTAGTCCACCACCTTTCTTTCGGGAGGATACGGAGACAGTTCAGTGACGTTGTATAACCCCCGAGCACTTAGCTGCCAGGTTGTATTGGTGACACCGCGTGAAGGTGTCCCTCTCCAGCATCTCCCGAGGTATATAACTGAGTAGGAGGAGGAGATGGAGACCGATAATGAAGTGAAGAGAAGTGGTGAAAGTACAATATGCAACGGAGTATGGTTCTGTGTTGTGAGTAGAGGGATCGTTACTGAGTATGTACAGGATTACATGAAGGTTTTTATTGTTCAGGCCACACCTCACAGGATGCAGCGGTAGGTAATACATAGAAAAACGGCAGACAGACTGGCAGACATAGAGGAAGACAAACAGAGACACAGACAGATAGATATGAAGGTATATAGATAGAAAGATCGGTAAATAGATGGATGTTTAAATAGATGGATGAGTAGATAATTGGATGGGTAGATAGAGGATGGATAGACAGATGGATGGGTAGATAGATGGACAGATAGATGGATGGATAGAGAGAGGGATAGGCCTACCTGAATCGATAGATGGATAGAAAAACAGACAGTCAGGTAGCAGTTATTACCTACGCAGAAATAACTCTCAACAAACCTTTTGGCTGTGGGAGGAGTTTTTTCGTGTCTTCCCTTCCTCCTCCGGCGTCTCCGCCTCTCCATGTTCCTTCTTTTCTTCCTCCTCCTCTTCCACCTTCTCAATCTTCTCTGCCTTCAGAAAGGGAGTAAGACAAAGATTATTCGATTTCCACGCATAACACAAGACCAGTTTCTCATATTTTTACATAAGCTCATGGAAGTTTGTCTCGTTCTTTTTTTTTTAACCTTTCTTTCCTTGCCTCTTATGTTATGTTCCTGATTCTTATCCTGATTGTATTCCCACCTTAGTTTCCTTCTATCTTTACTTCCTTTCTTAGTATAATCACAGATATATATATATATTTTTTTTCGTTACTTCTTCCCCCTAGCTTTCTCTTTCCATTCTTCCTTTACCCCGCCTCCCTGATATATATATTTTACAACTTCTTGCCCTCTTCATATTTTCACCTTACTTTTATCTTTTTTTCCATCCTTCTCTCCTGCCAATCCTTCTGTCTATCATACGGTACATACAGAAGAATCTATAATTTTCCTTCCTTCCTTTCTCCCTCCATTCCTTTCTTTCTTCCCTCCCATATCCTCTCTTCTCTCCAAATTCCTTCCTTCTCTCTCATTATCTTTCCCTCCCATTTCTTTCCTTCCTTCCTATTTATTTCCTTCTCTCTCATTTCCTTCCTTCCCTCCCACGTCCCTCCTTCTCCTCTTTTTTTCCCTCCGTCATTCCCCTCCTTCCTACTGATTCTTACACCATTTTTTCTTAGGCCATAGCCATACCATTCCAGATCCCTTCCTACCTCCCTCCTCTATTCCTTTTTTCTTCCCACCTTCCTATAATGCTCTCTTTTTCCTTCCCATCTTCTCTTCATCTTCCTTCCTCCCTCTGCTTCTTCCTGTTTCTCTACTCTCTCCCTTTTTCTCCCTTCTCCCTGCTCTCTCCTCTCTTCCTAACTTCTCTCATCCTTTTTTCTTTCTACCACCCTTTTCTCCTTTCGTCTCCCTTGTTCCCACTTACTTTCCTCTGTTTCCCTCATTCTCTCCCATCCTCTTTCTTCCCAGTTCCTCCCTCATTCCCTTGTCCATTTTTCGTACCACTTTCCTCATCCCCCCTTCCCCTTCCTACCGCCCTCCGTCCTTCCATCCTCTTCTGTTTTCGTCCTACCTCCTTCATCATCTCCTTCCCTACCTTTCTGCTCCCTTCTCTTCTTTTTCGTTCCATATCCCTATTCTTCTCCCTCTTTCCCCCCTCCCTGCTTCCTTCTTCTCACTCTTCTCCCTTTTTCGTCCTACCTCCCTCATCTCCTCCCTCCCTATTTTTCCCTCCTTCATCTTCCCACGCTCCTCTCTCCGTCCTCCCTCCCTTCTTCGCTTCTCCTGTCTTTCTTACTTTCTTAATTTCTTTACATTTTCATCATAACTCCCTCATCTCCTTCCTCTTCATTCCTTCCGTTCTCTCCCTACCTACCTCCTTCCTTCCGTCCCTCCTCCTCCTCTTTTCACCCTAGCTACCTCGCTCTTTCCATCATTTTCCCATCGTGCTCCTCCTTTCCTGCCTCCGTTCGTCCCTGATCCACCTAACATTCGTCCAGGCCCTCATCTCATGCTCACCTTTACCTCCTCCATCTTCTGCAGCTCGATCTGAAGCGTCTCCATTTTCTCCACCAGCAGTGAAATACGCTTGTCCTTCGTCACTACTTCCTGCTTCAGTCTGGTCTCTGTTGGCGTCATGTTCTCCTGTAGTGGGGAGGAAAATTTTAAGGGCCTCTTGCTTTTCATTATTCAGTTCATGAAGTATACACTAATTCACTCTCAGTCTGCTATTTGTCTACGTAAACTTCTTTTATAGGAAGCAAATTTTTGAGTATTTATCCTTGGTCTGTACTAAACTCTTGAATGCCAGTTTTATTTAGCTTCTCTACTGCTGACGTTATGTTCTGTCATGAAAGGAAACCATTAGGTAGATTTCTTGCTACTATCTTTTCTTTCATGTCCTTGGTGGTCGAGTGGTTAAAGCTTCCTAGTCAGAGTGAAGGCCTAGGCATGAGCTTAAGCTTGACTCGCAAGAGGTGAGTGGAGGCTTATTAATCCTGCAGTGCTATTAAGGGAAGTGCACTAGTCATCTACCTTTATTTATACTGGACTACGGTCTGCCTTGGCCCACTGCCCCTCGAGGTGGGCAATATGGGATTTTATTTTTTAACAATAACTTCCTTTACTGTATTAGATTTTCCTCTGTATGACTCTTGGAAGTAGATATCGTCTCACAGTCTGCTCTCTGTAGACATCAGTGAAATGCCAGATTAATGTTATTACCCTTGTTCTTCTATTTAACATTCCCAGTTTCATGTTACTCAGTTTCAGATAAATAAAATCGTCTGATGTTTGGTGGAAGATAATACAAGAGTTGCCCCGACCATGAGAGAATGGGGCCAACATTAACACTCAAACCTTTTATATACACTCTCAGTTGAACAATATAGTATGGCGTTAACTGGCATAGAATACTAGAGTTGTCCCGACCATGAGAGAATTAATGATCTCATTATTAGCACTCGAGCGCCTGTGACTCACTCTTAACTGAATAAAATTTTACAGAATCCTAAAACTGTCCCGACGATCAGAAGGTTGTATGAATAACCTTAAGCTCCTGCGACTCATTCTGCTTAATCAAATCGTCCGACTTTAACTGGACCGAAATGCTAGAATTGTCTCGACCACTCTAATTCTAGCCCATTCTAGGCCATTTTTTTCAGCTTGGGAGAGAGCTTTGAAAACGGGGGGTTGATGTAGAGCTTCATTACTCACTTTACCACAAGGCCGTTCTCTTAACCGTAATAAAATCGTCTTGACGTGGGAAAAATAAAATAAATATAGGAAGGCTAAATAGGTTAAACAGACTACGATAATCTGACGGTAGCAGGACTGATATAAAGGGATTCTTGAGATTTTGTTTATCACTTCAACTCCCTCAGCCCAATAAGTACGTTTATTTTCATTATTTTCATTTTTGCTACTATCAGACGAAATCATTTAAGTCAGAATTCTGGTAGAGAAGAGGTTAATGTAAGCTACATAATCCTCCAGGTGTAAGAGTATCTCCAGAGTTCAATTAAATCACTTGATAGTAATAAAATATAGCTTAATTAAATCACTTGATAGTAATAAGATATAATTTACGCCGTCGAAGTTATGTCCTGGAACGTAAACTCTTTCGGAAATAAGATATAACAGCTGACTGTAGCATGAATGAAATAAGAAAAGGTTCATTGTACTGTGGGCTAGTGAGAAGTGGTGCACCTTCCAATGATGCGCACACACACACACACACACACACACACACAACTCACCGTGACAGGAGGAGCAGATGTTGACCTCAAAAAGGGGATTTTCTTCCAGAGTTGTCTTCTCTGCTAAAGAAATAAATGTGTAGGTTAGTTTCTGTAATTTCTACCAAGGAGTTTCATAACATAAATTTTCATAACGTTTTGGCGAAATTGCACTGAACACAAACCTCCTTAGTGGTTTCATTTTCTCGTGAATTATGTCGTATTGCCTTATTTTCAAAATATTTTTCATTGTGTTGATCTTCGCCCATTGGTTCTTAGTCTCGAAATTCTCAGATAAAAACTCACTATTCCCTCTTGACTTTTTGCAAATGCTCTAGACCAGGGGTGGGGAACGTCCGACCTCCGGGCCGTAAAGGCCCGCAAGACCATTTGATCAGGCCCGCGAGGCAGTTCATAAATGCAATCATAAACTCATGAACGAATATATATATATATATATATATATATATATATATATATATATATATATATATATATATATATATATATATATATATATAATATTATATTATACTGTATTATATTATATTATATTACGGACTACAGTTGATTTTAAGTTGATAATTTTGTATGGCCCGCGAACGATGTTAAAAATATCCAAATGTCCCTTAATAGGAGAAAGGTTCCCCACCCCTGCTCTAGACAGTCCTTTTGGAGGTAAGAGTAAAGGGAACAGTGAAGGGTTAAACTCACCCTCTTCTTCGTGGCTGCTTTGGAAATAGACAGCTGGGGGTAGCTTGACGAATGTCTTGGTGTGCGGGAAGCAGAGGCAGAGGGAAAAGCAGAATGAACAGCACAGTTGGGGCAGGCGGTATGGGAAAGTGGGGTAACAGTGGTGGCACCAGAGACTTGTGGAACGAGAGAGGAACCAGAGGCAAGAGCAAAAGAGGGGCGGATGAAGGGTGGCAGTTCACCACTCTTTGTGGTAGTCGTTGTGGCCCCAGATATGATGGTAGGTGCGGTGCGACTAGATGAAGGCCGAATTGCAGGGAATATGGTGGTAGGTGTAGAAGGGTTGCTGTATGTCTGGTCTAGAGATGAAGTAGGAGTGGAAGGAATGCTGTTGCTTGGTGTAGAGGTAGTACTGATAGCTGGAGATGGAGGGATGATGATAGGTGGAGTAGGAGGGGTAGCAAAAGGCGATGTAGCAAGTGGGCTACTGGATGTGGCACGAGGGTTGTCTGTAGGAGTGACGGCTACTGAGATAGATGGGGAGGGACTTGTTGGTATTAGGCTTGTGTCGGGAGTTGCTGGTGGTGTTTTTAGAATGGGGTGACCTCTTGCACGTGATGGTAGTGGGCGAGGTGATGCTGGTCGTGGGAGCTGATTCTGTGGAGGTTGAAGTGCTGATGCCTGAAGTGCTTGAGGTGACTTTGGCTGTGAAGGTGGTTGCAGTGGCTTATTAAAGATCTTCGTGAAAGGAGGAGGGGAGGACGCGGAAGTGGAAGAAGAGGAAGAAAGAGGCTCAGAAGGAGTAGCTGAAGAAACGGAAACAAACTTCACTTCATTGATTAGGCCAGGTAGCTCGTTGATGGACTCAGTTGATGAAGAAAGGTAACTCTCATCTCCAAACAGGGAAGTGGTATCAATAGATGAAGCCTCTATATTTAAGCTACTAACGGAAGTGGACCTGAAAAGCTGAGGTCTGGATGAGGAAGCATCAAGTGGCAAGTCATCCAAGTTCCATCTCAGGTTATTCAGCGACACAAAGTAAGGTAGGAAGTTTCTCTTAAGAGTGGGTTGGAAGCTGCTGACACCTCCCTCGTCCCGTGCTGTTCTATCCACGCTAAGTCTTGGCCGTGGTAGTCGATGGTGCCACGGGAAGCGCAAAGGTGCTCTCGACTCTCGGCTGGCCCTCCCTAAACCAAACGCTGGCTCGGTGTAGTTACCGTCTAATTTCTTTTTCAAGTTTGTCTGTAGTGCGGGAAAAGAAACAGTCATTAGTAGGAAGCCCACAAATTATTCTGGAAAAGATTTTGAAAAGTCGAATGAGGCGTTTCCTTCTTGGCCGTCTCTTGTCTTTCCTATTTTGACTTTGTATTAGATCTTCATCAACCAAACTATCAGGATATATAAAATTATCAGTAAAACATTTCACTTTTTTATTCTGCGGGGATTCCCACACCTGGGTAAATCCTGTGGCGTTGGCAAAAACAGTGCATCTTATTCCGACTATCGCTATAACAGTTATGAGGTGGCTTCTAACTTCTTAAATCAGAGGTCGTCATTTTATTTATTTATTTATTTTTGCCTCCGAACGATTTAATTAAGCTTACGATAGACTTTTCCCGCTGGATAAGATAGATACATGCTTCATTTACCTAATAATTGCGGAATAAAAGTGTCTGTAGGTAGCAAGCATAAACTCTAAAATGACCTCTAAAATGACCAGTTTCAAGGGCCAGTCGAGATTGGCCAAAACGAAAATACAAAAGTGTAAGAATAAGGCCAACTCACCGGCCTGGCAAGTGAATTGAGGTACCACTGCACATGATTGTTGTCACACTCTCGTGCCCAGTCAATTGGTCGCTTCTTCTGTTCGTCGGGGATGTTGTGAGGGAGTCGTTTCTTCACCAGCCACCTCACCACATCCACGTCTCCACCCTTGGCCGCGTGGTGGAGGGCCGTGGCTTGCCGGCTGTCCTTGGAGGTCAGGTCGCATCCGTAAAAATAGAGATGCCTTAGAATTTCCAGCATACCGTGGGCGGCTGCGATGTGAACAGCGCGGAGACCTGGGAAATGGAGTCTGCTTTACACTGGAAGAGAGAACGCATAACTACTTTGTAAATTCTCCTGTCTTTGGTTTTCTTGGTGAGTGTATTTTGAATAGTACAGTTGAGTTCCAGTTATAGAGGATCAGCCAGTATTTTGGATTATTGATAATTTTAACTCTTGGATTACATTATTTTCCAGAAAATGTGTTTCCACTAAGTGTAATTATTATAATTTGTCATTAGTCTGGAGGTTGGAAAATAATGAGCTTGGATATCATAATGCAGATCTGAATTTGGATGTGTAATATATAGATGCTAGTGCTTGGTCGGATTATAGAAACGTAGGGAAGGAGCTGCCACAACCCGCAATGATTGCTAATTGACAGATGTACTAATCTGTGGGAATGTCTGGATACTGTCCTTATCAGTACCATACCTACATAATACTCCCGGTTCAGGTTGTGTTAAGCTCCGAAATGTTTTCATTCTTCAGAGATTCGCTTCCTCATAAAATGTCCTTTTAAACTTATTTGGGCCCAGATTTTCGTCTTTTTGCAGCTTCTTCCACGTACCCTCAGAAAAGGGTACTGCTACTGCTCTGCATCCTTTTCAAAGCTTTTCTTCGTGGCTGGCGTTATTCATATGTTACTCTATTGGTAATGCAGCATTCAAGGACAGAGAAATGGCAAGTTTAGGCCAGGTTAAAGTGAAAAAAGTAGCTCCTTTGCACCCCTCCTCTCCATCCTAGCGGCAAACAAAGCAATATTCTCATCCTTTACTACGATGACGGCTTTTGTAGTGTTTTTGCTGCTGCCATGCGATTTTATGCAACTTCGAAAAAATTATATACTCACCCAGCACGAACACTCACCTCGACCGTCGCGATACTCCAGGTTTGCGCCGAACTTGACGAGTAGCCCAATCATCCTGACGTGGCCATGCAGCGCGGCCAGGTGCAGCGGACGCCACCCTGTACGAATAATGAGACTTTGTGCACTTCTTCCTTCGAGATTTCCTCTGAGCATTACAACTTTCAATACCGTTTTTTATGCTGCTGATACAAACTGTAGATATGTTAAACATTTCATCCCCATGAATCTTTTTTTTTTTTCCCCTATTCCTGCGACACCCAGATACACGAAGCTTTGAGGAGACTTTTCAAACCGGAAGGGTTAAATATAGTCCTCACTCATCCCTTCGTTACAAGAGGTATCCATAATGCCTGGTAATAACAGGAATAAAATCCAAAATTATGTCATCAGACTAAAGAGTTTAAGGGTTGTTCTATACACGGGCGTCCGCAGGATTTTATGTAAGGGGGCGGGGGGCAAAATAAAAGAAATTATACATATATGCGCGGTTATAATATATCAAAATACACACACTCCAATTAGGCATAGGCATATACTTACATGAGTTACATGACTTACATCAAATACATAAAGTGACAGAATACATGAATCGACTCAAATCACAGTCATCCTTGAACAAGAACTGAAACACTTTGGAATTCCAAGGGGGGGGCAACTGTCCCCCCTTGCCCCTCCCCCCTCCGGACGGCCATGGTCCTATAAGTGTCTGGATATTTCGTTACACCTTTTCCTTAGCGACTTTATTTGTACGCTACAATTCATTATCCAAATTACCCGTGTTTGTAGGCTCATAACTTCCCTGTGGCAGTCATTATGTTCATATTTGCGTTTTGAATTGCTTTTTTCAGCCCATTGACGCACTAATTTCGAAGTTGCTAGTAATGCGAAGTACTGAAAGAAGTGAAGGAAATAATGAAACTACATGATACACTAGTAAACTTTAAACATAGAAAACAGGAGAAAAGAGAGTTATTTAAAAATATGCAATTTGTAGAATTCTCTAAATATATTACAGAACTTGTCAGCATATTTCCCGCCGCAGTTTTGGTGTTTCGCATCTCCAGTGTGTGTATCCCAGGTTATGAACCACTCTCAACGTGTTCATTCTAGTGGTGTGTTTTCATTTTTTCTTGCTGTCTGAAGACTTAGGGAATGTTTCTGAACTGAAGGCGGTATATTTAGCTTTCGTTAATTCCCTGAACATGACAGGTCTTTCCTAACCTAAACTCAATCGTCCGCAAAAGACAGGAATGTGTGAGTGTGACGAACTATGATTTTGCAATGTGATCTTGCCTTTTGACTCTCATAATCAAATCCCTTTGTTCTTGCCTTACCATCATCACATCCCTCGAATTAGGGTTACCTGTAACTCCAATTAAAACTCTTTAACTTGTCCTTCCCATGTGACCGGGACTTCTGGCCTATTGTTCTCAAATACATAGGCTGACCTTCAACATTTCCAGGTCTTGTTAAAATCGGATCAAAACTGTGTGGGCTATTTTGTTCACACACACACACACACACACACTTACACCTGCCGGACTTCCTTATAAAATAATAACATGATTGTAAGAAGCCAGGAGCCATCCAAACCCACATTATTATACCCCCTATCCCACTACCAATGCCCCACACACACCCTGGTTGTCGGCAGTGTCAGGGTTAGCACCAGCCTGTAGGAGGGCTCTCGTCACCTGCACGTGGTCACCTCTCACGGCCAGGTGTAGCGGAAGTCGACCTGGAAAGAGGAGGATACTCTAAATAGTCTGGCTATGTATATAGCCTAGTGATTGACTAAGGCAGTATCTACACATGTTTACTGATATGATCACGCACACACACACACACACACACTCTCTCTCTCTCTCTCTCTCTCTCTCTCTCTCTCTCTCTCTCTCTCTCTCTCTCTCTCTCATCAATAACTGAGAGTATTATCGTCCCTTCAAGAGGCACATAAACTACCATTTTTAATATTTACTGATCACCCAGTCCTCGTACTGGCTTATTAGGATCGTAAGACTCAGGGGCTAAGCTGCTCAGTCCTGACAATTAAGGCAAGGGTGACCAGCCTCCCTCATCCCTGAGTGGCATTATGTGAGAAATGAACCCCAGTCGTTCGTCGGATGTAAACTCTTACGGGGTCCATTTGGTTAGAGCGCCTTAACCCAGTAGAATACCAGATGTAATTTGGTTATATGGTTGCAGCCAGACTTAGTAAACGGTTTTCTGGGATTCAAGAAACCAATTAACATGTTACTCAGTGGACAGCCACTATATCGAGTAAGAAGATGGTATGGGCGACTCCCACCTTCCACAAAAGTAGGTCTCCAGCAATTGCCTATATATTACTAAGTCTACATGTGTGTGTGTCTGTGTGTGTTCAGTTGCGTTCCCGTTGATGTCCTTGACCATGTCCGTATCAGTGTTCGTGTTTGCACGAAAAACCAGTCACCTACGCACATAAAGAACTCACAGCATTGCCATGGCACAGGAAAGACTTACACTGAAATTACAACCATACATTACCGTGATCAGAGACAAGTTTACTGGCGCAGTGGACATTGGCCCCCTCAGCCAGCAGCAGCTCCACTTCCCTGAGAGAACCAGCGGCGGCCGCGGCGTGTAGGGGAGACCTGCCGCCAAGAACGCCCCCGCCAGCCCTCCTGCCTTCCATGCCGTCTGGGAGGAGTTGGCGAGGATGCTGGGTAAAGGAAGTGAGAAGAGAGAAGAGGTGAGGAAATAACTGAATCATGTGAAAAAAAAAAAAAAAAAGTAACTGGGATAAGAAGGAATGCGAGTAAATGAAAACAAACTTCCTTCTGCAGTGTGAGGAAAAAAATGTAACGAGAAAAGGATTGAAGAAAATGATTATATGCAACACGATGAGAAAAGGGACTGCCTGCCCTTCTGTCTTCCATGTCGTCTGGGAAGCTTTGTCGGGAAAGGTGCTTGAGGGAAGTAAGAGGAAAAAAATTAGGATGGAATGATACAAACGATTATGTGAAAGATAAAGGAGGATTGGAATTGAGAGAAGGTTAAAGAAAAGACAGAAAAAATGCTGTCGGTGAAAGCAAGAGATGAAAAAGGTAGACAGGGGAGACTGAAATGAATGATTATGTGCAGGAAGATGGAAATGGCAAGTAATATACAGAAGCTACGAGGTGAGACATAAAATGGAGTGATAATTAATAAGTGCGAAAACGAAGCAAGAACTGGGATGGGAGGAAATTCGAATGCAGGAAAGAAAAAAAAAAATATATAGTGGAAGATGATCTCAGTTTGTGTGGAAAGAGGGGATAAGAGAGGAGGCTGCCCAAGACATCAGCACCTACCCTCCTGCCGCCTATGAGGATTTGTCGGAGGTGCAGCTTCTAGGAAGTGAGTGAGTTGCTGTTGTCTGTTGATGCTTAATGGCCATCGTGTACCGAGAGGGGCATTAGGCCAAGTAAATATAAAAGTACTGGATACAAAAAAAAAAAAAAAAAAAAAAAAAAAAGACAAACACTGAAAAGCGCAGGAGGCAAGGCTTCCTATCTACAGAGCCAGGTGAGTCTAGTGTGCCAACCTTGGAGGCACCATTATCATCCATAATCATCATCCATCATCATCATCCATCATCATCGTAATCCTTCATCATAGTCATCCATCATCACCAACCATCATCATCCCTTTCATTTCGATTATAAAGGCTCCAGTATGCTAGTACGAATCAGTCTTGTCACCTAATGGCAGGTCTCCACGTTCCTCGATCTCTGTCAGCCTCTCTATTCAGTCCCACGTCTTTGAGGTCACACTGTATTACCTCGTCCATAGTATCTATCAGTCTGCCTCTCGTAACTCTATTCTCAGCGTTTATACTTCTCACCCCACGCACCCTTTAGTCATCATCAATCATCTCCACATACCTAAACCATCTCAGTCTACCCCTTCGCATCACATCACTAATATAATCAAGTCCGGTCCTACCCCTCAACTCTTCATTCGCGAACCTAACGATTCAGACCTGTCATTCGAGGAAGCACTACTCATCCACTTAAGCATTCTCATCTTTGTAAGCTTGAATTTGCGAGTATCCTCCTCTTTTAGTGCCCAAATGTCTCTCTCATACAGGATACACTCGTAACACATGCTGCATACAAGGACTGCTTAGTATAAAACCCTCTAAATGTCAGGAGAAGCAACAACTCCCTAAACTTCTTCCAACCGCCCTTCACCCTTGCTACCAAGTTAGCTCCAGCCCCACCCCCAACACGTATCATATCCCCTAATTATCAGACTTCCTTCGCTCACCCAAGAGACTCTCCAGCAAGATTAATAATTTCCCGCCACTCTCTTTCTGTATGCTCACGTTTTCATACCGTACGCTATACTCAGCATTACTCTGCAGTCTACCTTTAATACCACTGCATCTCTTATGCACCCGCTTATTACAAACACTGCGTAGATGGAGTTATCTACCTCAGCCTTGTGGCAAACGGTACATGGCCATACTCCTTCAGCGACTGTACCACCACATGCGCTAGATAACGTCACTTTATTTTTATCAGAGTTTACTCTCAGATCCTCGTAACACCATTCCATCACTGCACTCTTACTGTTATTACTGTTATTATTATTATAATTATTATTATTATTATTATTATTATTATTATTATATTATTATTGCTCGTATTTTTAGTAGTAGTAGTAGTGGCAGCAGTAGAAGTAGAAGTAGTAGTAATTGCTGTTGTTCTATTCCCGACATTCTTATTCTACGGTGTATACAGTATACTGTGAAGAGTTCTTGTGGCAAGCAACCTCTTAGTTCTAACGCTACACAAGGGAGACGTTTCAATGGGCCTTTGCTTCTTTGATTATATAGTATATCCCGAAAGAAAGCTGGATTTATTTACCCACCCTGTCTTTTATAAGAGACAGGATAAAGGGATGGGAATTATCATTATCGTTTCCAGCCTAAGATCATACCATCATTGCATAGATGACCCTTTCATGGTCGAGATAAATCTAGTATTATATCGCAGTTTTCCAGCAATTATATTCAGCTGAGGGTGAATCATAGGAGCCGCGGTGTTATCATATAAGTCCGTACAGAAGTGCCGCACACAGAAAAAATATGATAAACACACACACACACACACACACACACACACACACACACACACGTATACAGCACATACATGAAAGACGGACTTGCTATGGAGCCTCCGAAGCCAACTAAAAAACAGTCCCGGATTCTACCCCGGAATCTGTGAACCAAAGCTTATTATCTCTCAGGCACTTTGGGAGATATGAGAGGAGTCTGGTAATTCTGAGTTGATAAGTTATTGCCCGCTGTATGATTTGTTTTATTCCTGCTGCCTCCTGATATATGATGCAGAAATCAACTCTCACTTTCTGCAGCGCGTTCTTGCTACAACCAGACGAGTTAAGATAGCTTAGTAGAGCTTCCTATTAGTGGGTGGATCAACTAAGGTCAGTTTGAAAAATCTATCCTACGGGGATACCAAAAATGAAAATATAAACTAGAACAGATAAGTTGTTTGCTGTCGGACCTTCGGGGAAAGGGCAGATTCCAACCTGTACCTGTACTAAGCAGGACTCAACACATACAAATGAAATAAAGATTAATAAAACTCTCAGTGGAAAATCTGCCCTCCTTTCACGGGGCTCTTGACCCAAAGAGGGCTTAAAAGGGGCAGCATGTGATGTGGTGTGTGGAAGGAAGAGAAGACGGAGGGGGGGGTGCAAGGAACAGCGTGGTGGACTGAAGAGGTGAAACAGGCTGTTTCACAAAGGAAGAAAGCATACATTGAATGGATGAGAAATAGGGGTGTGGAAGAAGTTGAGAGGCGGAAGAGAGAGTTATATTTAGAAAGAAAGAGAGAGGTGAAAAGATTAGTAAGAGAGAGTAAGAAGAGAGTGGATGAGGAATTTGGAAGGAATTTGAGTGTAAAGTGGAGGGACTGTAAGAAAATGTTCTGGAAAGAGGTGAAAAGAATAAGACAGGGTGGAAGTGAAGTTAACAGGGGAGTGAAAGATAAAAATGGTAGATTACTAGTGGAGAAGGAAGAAAAAGTGAGCAGATGGAGAGAACACTTTAAGGAATTGTTGAACATAGAGGATGGAAGTAATGCGCGTATAAGTGGCTGGGGAATGGCTGGGAGAAGGAGGGAGGTGAGAAGACAGGAAGAAATCAGTAGGATAGAAGTTGTGGAAGCAATGAAGAAAGTTAAATCGGGGAAAGCCCCAGGAATTGATGGAGTGTGTGGTGAAATGCTGAAGCACGGGGGAGTGATAGTAGTAGAATGGATGTGGAAGATGTGCAGATTGGCCTGGGAGGAAGGTAGAGTCCCGGAGGATTGGAAGTCAGCTATAATTATTCCCTTGTACAAAGGAAAAGGGGAAAAAGAAGTGTGTGGTAATCATAGGGGCATTTGTCTTCTTAGTATAATAGGAAAAGTGTATGGTAGGATACTTACTGACAGAGTTAGAGAAAGAACAGAGGAATTAGTTGGAGAAGAACAGGGAGGCTTTAGGAAGGGAAGAGGTTGTGTAGATCAGATATTTATTCTTAGGTCTTTAGTGGAAAAGTTTCTAGAGAAGGGAAAGAAGTTGTATGCGGCTTTCATGGATTTGGAGAAAGCAAATGACAGGGTGGATAGACAAGGATTGTGGAAAGTGTTAAGAATATATGGAGTAGATGGAAAGTTGTTGAATGCTGTGAAGAGTATGTACGATGGTGCGAAGGCTGCAGTGTGTGTGGATGGTGAACTAAGTAAATTTTTCTCTTTGAAAGTTGGGTTGAAACAGGGATGTGTCATGTCTCCATGGTTGTTCAATCTGTACATGAATGGGGTAATAAAAGAGATACAAGGTAGGGTAGTGGATGTTGGAGTGGCCCTGGTGAGAGAGGATAGTGTTTGGAAACTCCCTGTACTGTTGTTTGCAGATTATACTGTGTTGTTGAGTGAAGACGAAGGGGAGCTGCAAGGCTTGATGGATGAGTTTGAGAGAATGTGTAAGTAACGGAATCTAAAGGTGAATGTAGGGAAGAGTAAAGTGATGGTCTTTAAGAGAGGTGAAGTCAGTGAATGTACAGCAAGGTTGGATGGTGAGGAATTGGAAAATGTGAGTACGTTTAAGTACTTGGGTAGTGTGATGAGGAAGGATGGAGGTTTGGAGGGTGAAGTGCTTGAAAGGGTACAGCAGGGAAGAAAGGTTGCTGGTTCCTTGAAAGCAGTGATAAGAAACAGGGAAGTGAGCATGGAAGTGAAAAGGTTACTAGATGACAGTATTGTGATACAAACTCTAACGTATGGAAGTGAAGCTTGGACGTTGTTGGAAGGACACAAGTCAAGAGTGAGAGCAGTGGAAATGAGTTATTTAAGAGGAGCCTGTGGAGTCACATGGAGAGACAGGCTGACGAATGAAGATATAAAGGAGCGTTGTGGTGTGAATGTGGATGTGATAGGAAGCGTTATGAGGAACACACTGAGCTGGTTTGGCCATGTGGAGAGGATGGAGGGTGAAAGACTGACGAAGAGAGTGTATGCGAGTGAGGTGGAGGGGGGACAAGGGAGGGGGAGGCCGAGGATGAGATGGAGGGATGGGGTGGAGAGGTATATGAGAGAGGGGGGTGTGAGTTGGGAGCAGGGCAGTGAAATGGCTGGGGACAGGGCGATTTGGAGGCGATTTGTTTGTGGCCACCCCAAACGGGATTGAGGCGTCTGGCAATAGATAGAAAGATAGAAAAACCTCCTAAATAAATCCTAAACGAGGATGCTTTGGAGGCTTGCCAAGGAGGGCCTAGAGAGGCTTCTGTAACTGTCGAGAAGCTAGGGGACTACAAAGGGCTAATTTTAACCATTCCTCAGAAGGTCAATACCTCAGTGACGATGGCGTTTCTAGGCCGGCCGCTACTACTAGAATCAGGCATAATTGTGCCTTTTGAAAATGAAGGAGTTAATGCGAGGTCTCAAATTCGGCTGGTTATTTTGAAAGTACTATATTGCCTGCCTCATGACTCTGGCTTAACCCCTTCAGTGCGTCGGGGTCCATTTTATTATAATCCTGCTATCGGCAGAGGATTCTATTCATATATCAAGGCGAGGACTCAAAGGCAGCAGGTTATTCTGAGAGGTGATGTAACCCAGCTACATCACTCTGGTTTAACTCATTCAATACCATTACGTCATTTTATATTTCAGACGATTATTCACACTTCTAAGGGAGGGTTCAAAAGTATAGATGGGGCAAACATCACGAGACGTTTAGCAGCCGTGCTGATATCCGTAACTTAGGCCTTTGATCCTGTGGCGGATTATTCACCCACTTATCTAGGATACAAGGTCACTGCATCATCTAGGTTGCCACAGTTAAGTCCCTAATGTGTAATTCTCGGTACGAATGCTCATTTTACCTATGGACACCTTGTTCCCCACTGATAAATGTCAAAGGTGGAATGATGAAACAGGACAAACCAGAATGCCCTGTGAAATTAAGAAGTAAATAACGCCATGCAAGCTTATGGCGTTAGGAATGCAATGGCCGTGTATGACCTGGCATGGGTAACAAAAGCCAGAGTGATGCCCTGCCTGTCACCATGGCCCAAAACACACACACACACACACACACACACACACACTCGACGTACCAGGAACCTGTATCGCTGCAGTACCGTATCTCTTTCGAGGAATGGGCATTTATCAGTGCATCGATAACGCTAGACGCTATACGGTTTCTATTTTGGAGTGGATATTAAGTATGCCATGTCCTATTCAACCCTCTCATGCTCCTATAACTCACTCTTAGCTGTTTCAGACTCCCATGACTCACTCTTAGCCGAATTAAATCATACGGGGTCAGCTGCAAAAGAAATCTTGAGTTACTCCCATGAAGAGAGGGGTAACTACGCGGAAAATGAACACTAACGGGTTGCTTTCTTACTGATAGCAACAAATAACCGTACGTTAACTTTCATGTATTCCAAGAACCTCTTTTATCTGCAGATCGCTCTCAGAGACACACTAGCTTATTTTTTCACCCCTGTACCCACACCCTTCTACAGTGATAGAAAACGGAACTTCTTAATCGTCTTCTTTTCTTTTTTTCTTTGTTTTTCTTTTCGTTTTTCGTTTTTCCTTTTCTTTTTTCTTTTTTCTTTGTTATGTTCTTTTTTCTTTTTTCTTTTCCTTTGCTCTCATTTTTATCTTTTTATTTCGTTCTTTTTCTTTTCTTTTTTTCCTTTTCTTCTTTTCTTTCTCTTTTGCTTTTTTCTTTTCTAATTTCTCTTTCTTTTTCACCTCTCCCCCTCTATCTATCCATGTACTGTACACCTCTCTCTCTCTCTCTCTCTCTCTCTCTCTCTCTCTCTCTCTCTCTCTAAAATGTGCTTGCATGTATTATGTATGTATGTATATTCTCTCTCTCTCTCTCTCTCTCTCTCTCTCTCTCTCTCTCTCTCTCTCTCTCTCTCTCTTTCTCTCTCTCTCTCTCTCTCTAAGAAATATAAACTGCATCATGGAGCCTTTCTTTCTTTTGTAAGTCTGACTCTGGGCATAGGCTTGAAAGTTCGTTGTCTGTTGTTTTTCACTCTTCCTAGATGTTATACACCTTCGCGCAAGTAAATTTCGGCCATCGGTATTCCATAACTGTTGATGTGTAACCCAGATCTTTTAATGAGATTGTTTGCTATTCAATTTTGTTTAGTAATAGGAAATCCCTGCCACTGAACGGACTGAAAGCTGTCTCGTTAACCGTTCCGATGGTATTATTGCACAATGGCATTCTATGGTGGCTAATGTTATCGATTTTATTCACCACCGTTAATCCCCTGCCAGTCAGTTAAATAACCCCGTCCAATGACTAATAAATTATTCTCTCTAATGTCAAAATATTTTACTCAACTTAGAAAGCATCTCCAGTAGTGGAGGGTAAGGCAAGGCTTCAAGGCTATGTCTAATCCCTCCAATTTTAAAAGACTCCACGGAGTTAAATAAATACCATCTGGGAACAAGAATAAATACGCAGATGGATCTTCCAGTTCAAGAAGTTACACCAGCCATGTGTTCTATCCCCACAACTTCTGCCTTTTTCCTTCTAATCTTGATTTTTTAGAAGGCACGTTCATTGCCCGGTAAGAATGTCGCTCCACTTTTTAGTCGAGCAATTATGAAACTTATGGTCGTATGCTTAAACCTGACATCACAAAGTGAGATGCAGCAGATTGAAATTTTTCGTAATTATTTAAGTACGGTAGGATGACGGAACGTTCTTAAGCCTTCCAGTCTGGTTGCTGATTGCGTTCTGTAATTTGGGATGCAGGCTGGCCATATTTAACAACCACAGGCGTTCTATAAATGACTTCCAGTACTTAGGGGTTTGGAGGTTTAAACATACGACCTTTACATAATTTTCTGAAGTCTTTTAGTCTCCGAGGGACTGGATTTCTATAGCCATTGTTCAATATCATCGTAAATCGTGGTGATATATATAGTTATTTACATCAGCATCTATACGTCAGAATGGAATCAAAATGCATATTTACAACTTCGGTTAGAGGGTGTCGGAGTTATATTTCTGCTATCTATTGACCATTGTATCAAGCCTCGGATAGACTTTTTCTGCTTGGAAGCTAAATTTACCTTCATTAATCCCACCACTGCACGGTGTTTTTTTATGGGCTGATTAAGATACACTTATAGTAACAGTATAATAACCATAAAGCAGTATATTGTCAGAATAAAGGAGTTAATGATAATAAACTGTCTTAACTAATGAACGACCAGTCTTAGGAATTGTCAGGTGATATTAAAAAAGAGGAATTTTGAACGGCAAGAAGGCCCCGGCATGCAACAGAACAACAGACCAGAAAGGCTAACACTCTCAGGTTCCTATGATCCAATTGGCCTGAATAAGAGAGTTAATTGTGACGCTGTTAACGCGCCCAGACTCCTGTAGCTCGCCCTCGGCTGAATAAAATCGATTGGCGATAGCTGGAATATAACAGAAGCTGTGATCATTAGAAAGATAATAAAGTTAATCTATTTTAAATACGAAAGGAGAAGCTGAAGACGTAATAAGTCTCGAGTGATATGAGATAAAAACGTGGAGGACAAGGAATACATCGACATGCAGCCACCTAGCAGAAACAGTTTCAGGATATTTAACCCCTTCTTCGTCGGCGGAACTGTAGTATTCCATTCCTGCCGATGCCATACAGTTTTATTCAGCTGAAAGCAAGTATAGCAGCTTGAGAGCATTAATACTGTCACCACTCACCGTCTCATGTTCAAGACAATCCTGCTATACATCTAACGCCAGACAATTTTATTCAGCTGAAAATAAGCCATTAATAACTAATTGTGCAATTATTTATGGAAGGGGGAAGGAACCAAAAGCAGGAAGCCCGCATTAATTGTTCCCTCTCAGAAATGAATAATTAAGAGAAGTTTAAAATCCGTTCATTTTGAGGTGATCGAACACATAGCTTTTAAAAGACTGATTATTCAAGGCAGAAGAAAATACAGACAGAGGAAGACAGCTCCATAGTTGACCTGTTGCATACATGAACGACTGGGAGTATAAGTTAATTTTTGCGTTGGTAAGCTGGACAAAAAAAGGGGGGAGCTTGTAATGACCAAAGGCAAATAAGCAAGACTTGCCAGCATCAGCGACGCAAAATAAGAAATTTAAGAGGCGAATAAAGTACAGTACTGTATATGTTTGCATGGAAAACTTGCAAGCATAAGTGATATAAAAATGAGAGAAGAAACCAAAGAGAGAAATATTTGCACAGGCTTTGGTGGAGGAAAACTTGCCAGCATAAACGACACGACGTACAGTTAAAAAAAAAAAAAAAAAAAAAATGCAAATATGATGGAGGCAAGCTTGAAGTTGGTGCATGAACAAAGACGTGAAGAGGAGTAATATCAGATAAAATGTGTAGATTAGATGTGTGTTTTTCCAACGTTCGGGTGCATTCCGTTGTTACCATTTTACATCAAACCAATTCGTATTATAATGAACTCATTGTTATTTCATTCAGGCTATCGGAAGACGATTTTTGCTTGACTAAAGGAAATTCTAGTAGTAAGCGATTAGTAAATTGTCTCTGGCAACCCTTTGACTCAAATAACATTTTAGAAATAATAAAGAATTTTAGAAATCAGTTGAATAAATTGCCCTGGGTTTAGGCTGAATAAAAAGTCCAAGTAAGACAATGGCAGTGAAGAGTTTAAACAAAGATAAGGCAGAGTATGATTCATCCTGGTTTCTACGATGACCGATGTTTGTACTTTGTTTTTGCTGCCAGCAGACGATTGTGTCAGTCAGGATATCACCCAAGAAGACAAATGGTAAATGTTGGCTACTGTAAACTCCCTAGTTCGAATAATAAGATTTAAAATACGTCATCAAGTTAAGGGAGTTAGAAGAGGTGTAATTTTGTCGTGTGTATCGCGAAAAAGGAGTCGAATTATTATGGACAGTGACTTCTTTAACCCTCTAAGGCTCCTTCCACAGAGCTCTATAATACTGAGGGGCCATCTCCTCCGCGAGCGTGTGACTTTGGCCGCCAGACTGAAACACCTGCACTCGTCGCTCATCTGTAACTTGCAGCGATACATAATAATATTTGGATATTAGCATGTATGATCATTTATAAGCAGTATCAATGCCTAATAATAGTAAGCGGATGTTAACATACAGATTATCCTCATTTATAGCATCAATACACGAAAATAGTATGGTGTTTCCATGGGTTGCATGTAGTCCTATCATCATTCCTAAGTTCCAACAGGTGTACGGTATATTTGTAAATTCGGTATATATATATATATATATATATATATATATATATATATATATATATATATATATATATATATATTGGTGTTTACTAGTACCATTATAAATAATAACAACGAAAAGTGGTAGTATTCGTCAGAACAGTAAAAAATTAAGGATTATGGGTAATTTTATGTATCGTCATCTAGTGTAGAAGCGAACAACACGATACTACAAATGATGGCAATAGACCTTTCGATGACCGATACTTGTAAACAGGCTAGTTTGTGCATGCATCTTTAATCTGTTCTCGATATCAGCTGTAATCTCGAGAGCTTTCTTTATACCCGAAAGATACATGACGAACTCTGCAACGTCGCTCGCTACTCCATCAACGCTATAATGCTGGGTTTTAGTATTTTTTTTTTTTTTTTACTGTGAAGAGGCTGTAACTTCAAACATTCTTTAATAGTTCTATACCAGTGTAGTTTGATTTATATGTACGGTATTTAGAGGAGTTATTATAACCTCATACCAATTAATCTGGCCAGGCATGTATGGCAACACTGTTCCTGCCGAGATTCTGATTGGCTGGAGGTGTTTGTTCGATTTTGTTGTTGCTTAAACCGGTACTCTATTATCAGATGTGATACTGAGTTTGTCGACAATACAATCGTCAAAAGCAATAAGAAATCCGTTATATACTTAACAACAATGAAGTTTTCATAGGAAAATAGAGGTATTGAGTCAACAAAGTATTATAACAGTCCAAGTCAAGGTCAACATTCGAACAATTCCTTTAAATCTAACACTCCGTAATATAACAGAAAATTAAGGAAACCTGCTTAATCTAAGCGTTGGTATAACATTTAGATTTTAAGATCAGTCTGTACTGTAATCACAGAGGATAAATATTGAAATAGTTTTCCTTTAGCCTACTTTGATTTTTCGCAATTTTTTCAAACCTCCCTCCCCGCAGAACTCGTCTTTTCATTAGAATTTTTAATTAAGTAGAGATGTGGCACGATTTAAGGGTGCGGACTGGTCTTAAAATTTAAATGCATGTTATACCAACGCTTAGATTAAGCAGGTTTCCTTAATTTTCTGTTATATTACGGAGTGTCGGGGATTAAAAGGAATTGTTCGAATGTTGACCTTGACTTGGACTGTTATAATACTTTGTTGACTCAAATATCTCTATCTTCCTACGAAAATTTCATTGTTGTGAAGCATATAACGTATTTCTTATTGCTTTTGGCGATTGTATTGTCGACAAATTCAGTATCACATCTGATAATAAAAAAGAGTCAGTTTTAGCAACAACAAAATCGAACAAACATCTCCAGCCAATCAGAATCATGGCAGGAACAGTGTTGCCATCCATGCCTGGCCAGATTAATTGGTATGAGTTTTTTTTTTTATAGTCACCAATGACAAGACAACATCTGCTAATCCTTATCAAGGATTAACCCCCTTCAGTAAGATTCATCGTCATCACCATCATCATCATCATACCTTTTCTTTTTCCCACATGCAGATAGCTTGAGGTAAGGTCCAGAGAGCACGAAAAAAGTAAAGAATATTATAGAGAACTAATCAACAGTATGCCTTATGAAAAGGGCACACGTCCATTCTTTCCAGCAGCCGAAATCGCGGCTTCACCTCATAAGAACACCATTCCGGACGTAGCTTCATAATTACCTTTCAGAAAATGCCAGTTCAACGACAGTCAAGTTTTCAAAGGGATACCAAGCCCTTTCATGACCTCCTCTGTACAAAACTCATCTAAACAGGTCGATCCCAGGTTAGTTACGAAGCCTCGCCAACCTCACCTCCATACCTCTCATTCTCACACTCGCTTACTATACCTATCCACCTTCTTGCTTACCATGACTCTTCCCACCTCCAAACTCACTCACCATTACCTTTCACCACTCTGTTCCCGTTCAGTCCATATGACTATACCACCTGAGAACACTCTGAAATTCTGCTGTCCACGGGCTTCTTTACATAATTCAAAAATCACATTATTTCTTATTCTGTTCACTCTGCACTGCACGCGTTCTCAAGAACCACATCTTCACAGCTCTAACTTTTGCATTTTCATTTTCATGCCACACCAGATCCTCTCACCCACATATGTGTTGTAACATGGGTAATAATAATTCTTCACATGATCCTCTTGCTGCTGCTACTCTCTGACCTCTGTTTCAAATCAAGGCCTTCATAACACCAGCCATTTCTCGTCCCCTTACCGCTCTGTTTTTCACGTCCTTTGAACATTTACCTCTTTTCCGTCATTGCACGCAAGTACTGACACTCTCTAACCAATCCAATTCCTCTCCACTCACCAGAACATCTCTGTGGGAATCACCATCCCTCTCAACAAAAATCACATTACTCCTACCTACATTTACTTTCAAAGCACGACCCTCGTAGACAACAGCAAAACTCTGTACCCGTCAGTAGAGTTCCTGTTCACTCTTAGCCAGCAGCACAGCATCATCTACATATATCAGATTGGAAATACTTCACTCTTTATCATTCATTGCTATCGTTATCTCTTTCCTTCAATAGAGTTTTTACTTCTCCCATAATCTCTCCACGTGGATGTTGAGCAGGCCTGGGGACTTTACACACCCTTGTCTTACTGCAGCACTAATGTTAAACCACACTCTTAGACAACCATTTGATCCAATTCAAGCATCACTGTCATCATAAACATTATTAACGACATTCAGCAGCCGTCCCTCCACGCCATACACAAACAAAGCCTTCCATAAAGTCTCTTTTTACCTCTTCATATGCTTTTTCCTAGAGCTGCAAATGATTTACTGTCTTTTTCACAGTCTTTTTCCACCATGTCTCGTCGCGAATTTTTGACACACACATCCCCTACCATCCATAATTTCGCTGTTTGTCACTCACCAAGTCTTCGGATATATTCCTCAGTTCATCTATGATAGTTCTCCCTTATATCGATCCTGCAACATTCAACAGACTTAAAACATAATCTTTAGCACTCACTTCGATCATCTTTATTACTGTGAAAGGGCACGATCACATCTTTCTTATACTTTG